>NW_025778314.1:0-74491 GCF_021130785.1 Homalodisca vitripennis
TTAAAAAAATTTAATCTACACTTTTGTTTAACAATTTTACTTTAGAATTGAATTTTTATTAATTTAATATGCGGGTACAGATTTTTAGTTTTACTTTGGTTCCAGAGATGGTGAGAAACTACAAAAAGACTTCCTCTAGAGGAGAGTGGGAAAAAAACCAACATGGATACTGCTTTCACAGAGGTCAAGGAGGGAAGAATGACTTGCTTGGGAGCAGCGAGAACTTACAATGTTCCAGAGGCAAACACTTCGACGCCGACTGAAAAAAGAACGTTTCGGTAACTATTTTCACCTACACCTTGCACCACGTTTATATTTACAACTTGTTTTAAGTTAAATTATTTACCACCTTGTTTTTTGATATTAAAACAAAATTTACTTTGGTATAACAACTTCTCACGTTACAAAGACAAGAACTATAATCCGTACCCCAGCTTTTTACGCAAATACACATAACATTTTCATTTACTTCCATCACAAACATTTCTAAGCAACCTACAACGATTATTATTTACATTTTCCAAACCTTAAAAAGTACCAAACTTTAAAAATAATGAAATAAAATAAATATAAATTTTTTACCTTTCCTGCTCCCCTTAAACAAGTTTTTTTTTTAGGATATGCCTGTCCATGGAGGAAGATATAGAGAAGTATTCAATGAAGAGCAGCTCCAAGATTTACACAACTATTTGACGGTAATGGACCAAATGTTTTTTGGAATGACCAAGTTGCAGTGACAGAAAACTCGTTTTTGAATACGCAGAACACTTAGGGATTTCTCATCCGTTTAATAAAGAAACTAAAATGGCTGGTGAGGATTGGCTGGCTACCTTTATGAAAAAACACAAACTTTAGTATGCGTAAGCCAGAAGCAACATCTGTTGCAAGAGCAATGGGTTTCAACAAACCTAGTGTTGATAAATTTTTCTCCATTTTGAAGGAAGTGCGAGAAAAACACAATTTTCCCGCTGCTAATATCTACAATGCAGATGAATCAGGACTATCTACTGTGCCCAATAAATTACCTAAGGTAATTTCACCAAAAGGAAGTAGAAAGAGTTTCTAAAGTTGTGTCTGGGGAGAGAGGCAGGAAACGTCACTATTATTTGTTGCATCAATGCTACGGGAACTTACCTACCCCCTTTTTTGGTATTTGCCAGAAAGCGAATGCGACCTGAACTCATGGAAAGAGCTCCACCAGGTAGTGTGGGCCACTGCAGCGATAATGGCTGGAGCAACGGAGAGTTGTTCGTTAAAGTTTTTGAACCACTTTATCCTCAATGCAAAACCCACAGTTGATTCTCCTATCCTGCTACTTGTCGATAATCACAGAACCCACATAACCCTAGAGGCAATCAACTTATGCAGAGATAACCATATTGTTATGGTTGGATTTCCTCCTCATACAACACACCGTCTTCAGCCCTTGGACGTTTCATTCTTTGGTTCGCTGAAAACCTTTTACAGTCAAGCTTGTGACAACTTCATGGTCAATAATCCAGGACAGACCATCAGTGACTTTAAAATTTGGTGAGCTTTTGACCATTGCTTATTTCAAGGCTGCAACTGTTGGCAATGCCGTTAGTGGGTTCAGGTCCACAGGAATAGAACCTTTATAATCCACTTGTATTCGACGAAACATGACTTTGCTGCATCACAAACAACTGATCAGAACCTGGATGTAGGCCTAGACCCTAGCTATAATGAAGATGAAAATCCTACTATCCAATCAACAACATCAAATACAACAGAAACTCCAGGTGAACCTGAAGAAGAAACCATTGAGCTGAGTGAAACGCCAAGAAACAGTAGGCCTAGTAGACTGTGCCCCAATCCGGTAAAGAAGAATTAACAAGTGTCTTCGACTTTAAGCCTTTACCTAAAGGTAAACCAAAGGATAAGAAAAGAAAAGTTCAGAAGTTAAGTTCTAGTATTATAACAAGCACGCCAGTAAAAATGTGTTTGGAAGTAAAGCAAGAAATGAAGGATGAAAAAGAGCGCTTAAAAAAGAAAAGAGAAGAGCTTCGAGACTTCAAAGGTTTCAAAGTAAACACAAGTTTGGACCCTACAAAAAAACGTCCTAGGTGTATGAAGAACACAGCTTCTACTTCAAAAGGCAGTGAAGTTAGATGTCCTGGGTGTGAAGAAAAATACTCCGATCCTCCAGTTGAAGAGTGGATCCAGTGTTCCAAGTGCAGTGAATGGTGGCACGAGAATTGTACAAGCTACGAAGGTGGGGAATTTGTTTGTGACTACTGCTAGTTTGTCAGTTTTTGTACATAAATAAAAATGACTAGCAGCCTTTTCTTTTACAAAGTAGCGTGTTTTATTTAAACCTCCATAACATTCGTCATCGTCTTGCCCCTATGCAAAAGTCATCTTGCCCCGGGGGTGGGGCACAGATGACAATTTTTGCATTGTTTTCATAAGAACTAAAATTTACAAACAAAAAATTGATATTATGATAATTAAAAAAAAATTAAATGTAGGTAAAGACTTATACTTAACTCTTATGTATCGTAAGACTTTTATTTTTATCACAATATTTTATTAAAAATATTTATTCCTTAACGTCGTCAACTTGCCCCGGTCTCCCCTAACTATGGCAGAGGCAGGCAAATTTTCCTACAGATATCACCACAGTTGTACTGGAATTGGGTGTTTAATTCACCCACGTATAAAAAGTCGTAGATGTTCAGTTATATTGAGTTATCGTAACATTCTGTATCATAATCGATATAAATAAGTCTACATTCGAGATCACACCAAGTATTCACCTTAGTTTGACGAGTATGGAGGAAGCATTGTTAATAAACCAAAAGACAAGTTGACTAAATAAGTACACCTTCCAACTAGGGGTTGAGAAGAACAATGGTCAGCCCTCAGTTGATTGGGTAGCAAGATCTGCGCATCATGACGTCATTGCTCTCTCTCGGCCTTGTTTGTAAACTCCACTTCGACCGCAATAAAATTATGGCGTATATCGAAATTATTTTTTTTCGTTATTTTCTCAATCAAAACTGCTTTTCTTAACAATGGAATGCTCGATTGAATACAGTAAATTCTGAATAATAATAAAACTTAACTAAATGTATCAGATTTGTGAGGTGGAGTGTTTTATATTATTTACTATAGCCCAATTGTCGATTCGTTATTTTTAATTTTTTATCCCGCTTAAAAATGTACTTCAGCCAACGCTTAGTTAAATCCTATTAAACATATAGGGATACCGCTGAGGTCGAAATAATGAATATGTACTCGACTTGCAAAGTTTACTTATATTTTTAATTGTGGCAAATAAACATAAAAGCACTACTTCTATATGTTAATGAACTAATAGATAATGAACTAAATGATATCATAAGCGTGGGCCTGGTGGTTCCAATATTCTATGGGAATTTTGCATACGAACTTAATAATTATAAAACTTTAAAATTGACCTCCCTTCCCGTTGATGTCGACTCACAAAGCGCGGGTGTCAGCATCTTGGCTGGACATTGCAGCTGTAGTCGGAAAAAGAGAAAGTTATTAAACTAGTAGTTTAAAAAGCGAGGTTGAATAAGAGACTCGGTTGAAATAGGAGACTCGAAGTTAAATCAGAGACAACTTAAGATTCATTACAACGTGGTCTTATCAAAAGGACAATCCCCACACTATTATAAATATTAATCTGCCAAATAAAAACATCAACCAAGGCAAGTTACTTTAATATTTACAATTTTTATATTACATTCTAAGTTATTTCTCTCATGAAAGGGCTAATTTATAATACGAAAATATAAATTTTATTTTATAAATTTTATTAAGGCGCGTGAGATGTTCCTCGGCAGGCAGGAACGGCAGCTACAAAGTTCACGAGAGAAAAGATTAATACGCGTGCCAATTACGTTATTAATCCGCCAAGAATTTAGCTCCAAGAACATAGGATGTAACTTATATTAACCAGTAACGAGTAACAGGGTTGCTAAAATAATGTATTATATAAAATACAACCAAATAACGAGTATACAGTATAAAGAGCATTAATGCTCTGCCACGTTCTCAGTGTCCATTGTAATAATTTTACCGTAACATTCAAAACTTAAAACAAATTTTAAAAGAACAACTAAGAAAATCTAGAGTAACTATACGTGGATAATTATAATTGCGATATGACTATATACTGGTTTAAATGTAAAAAAGAATAAGAATAAATTTATTTATTTTCTCAGGATAACATAAATACATACAGTAGTTACAGAGCGTGAAAAAAAAACAAAACAAAACAAAAACTCTCCCAGGTCTGACCTTAATGAAGAAAAAAAAATATCAAATTATACAAACTAAAAAAAAACCTTTGTCCAAATTGTTAAGTCTTAACTACTATGTACATTACAGCAACTACAATATGAATGTTAATTAAAGTATACATCAGATAAAAGCTAACAAAATACACAACTAGAGGAAGAAAAACTAATAACATTTTTAATATGTACAATATAAAACAATATTTTTAAATCCTGAGAAAATTTAGGGCCTCCAAGGCAAGCCTGTTTAGAGGACACACCGTGTAATTATATTTATTAAAAACTAAAAAAAAATAAAAAGTTCAGACAGTTAAATTTAAAAAGAAAAAAGTCCCTATAAGCTATTTTATTGAAATTTTTGTAATCATGTGTAAGATAATACATGCTACTGGAATCTATTTCAGGGTAAATTTTTGTGGACCATGCTTGGAAAATTAATGAAAATTTAATTCATTTATTCCTGAACCTCAATTAAAAACCTCAATGTCGCCAGAAAAGAAAACAACCATTGTTTTAATGTCTTCAAAAAACAGAATTTTGACTTTTTAAATTTTATTTTCATTAGGAATTTTGTTAAATATTCTTGGGGCTAAAAAAAAAAGTAAGTTTTAGTAAAAAATGTTTTTTGTGGTTTAGGTTGTTCTAAAGTTATTTGCATTGCGAAGTTTAAAACCTATACTCATTAATGTCAACATCCGGTAGGTTTCCACTCTTATCGTAGAACAACTTTAAAGTTTTGTACACAAACATAATGTTTAATATTAATATTAATTTTACGTTACTTTTAAAACCAGTGCTTGTCAGCTCTTTTACACTGCAAGGAAGTTCGTTCCTCATCAGTATAAACTAATTGAAACCATGCTTGTCAAGTTCCAGGTGAAATTTCGGAAAGCTCAGCATATTGTTTTGGCATGCATGATAATTAACCTCATACCTGATATATGTACAAGGGATCATTAAGTAAAGGGCAAAGGATTTTTTATCCGTACATTTGCCATCGTTTCAGTGGTACAAAAATTCAGCAACACTACGTTTCGATATCTACAATCTGATCTCTTCCTCAGGTCACATATTTATTTGGGTGGAATTGAACATCTCAAGATAAGCAGATACACTGCTACATTTTATAAACTAAACTCCAAACTGTGATTTCGAATTTCTGTACATGCTCATTCTCTTAATTAAATTGTTCGTTCTATACCCTCGCATAGTTCTTGTTCTATTCCATTTCACAAATCTAATACTACCTTACTTAATTCATTAATTATTTTAAATAAATTATTCAACATTTTGAGTTTACGTGGAAATAACAAGACGTTTAACAATATTTAATAACTTTATATTGGGTTATAATAGCTATATGAGATAAAAATTAATTTATATATCGATTAGGCAATCAAACAAGGTAAAGAGTATTAATTATTCATTCAATCAAACAGGCATTTTTAAATTGTTATAGAGACCGTCCTTCTTAAACAATGTTAAACTAATTTTGAATTTATTCTCATTCTCCCTTTGCTATCTTGTAGGGATTTAGATTCATCCCTAGGGACTCCGTTTATAATCCACAATCTATTCCTTGTTTATTAGACCTAGACATTTATTTTCCAAAATATTATAACATTTGTTATAAGTACATTTATGTGCGTCCGTCATGTATTGCGTAATAATTTCATAAAATAACTTATTCAAAAACAATATTATGTTTCAAATTACCTTCTCTGAGAGACAAATTGACTTGCATCACATGGGTTAAACAGGCAAGAAGAAAGAATATTTTGATTTCCTAATCACGCAATATATTATAGACATCCGGGTAGGTTTATTCTACTCCGGTGTATTATTTAAAATCCATATTTAAGATTCTTATTTAATTAAATATTACTGAATGAAATAGTAACTAATTTAAATAATATATTAAACTGATATTAACTACTGTAAACAACACGATGTAGCAATAATAATAAATCATTCACTAATTATTTTATTTCCCCCACTGCTGCTGAGCGATTCATGGTAAACAATAAGTTGTCCTCTCAACCTTCCAAGTGTTCTCTTGGCAAGCACAATTCACATGATCAGGACACAATTGGTGAATGTCCAGCGACCCTCCAAACATCTTGAAAGGTCAGACACGACAAGTCTCTCTTGCGCAAGACGTTTTCAAACACATGAAGTGCTAATACAGTGCACTTATTCATATTGAGTGCACTTATTCACTATCTTGGACTGAGTTCGAGGCCCATCATTAATTCAACTCAGTAGCATTTAGACCTGGTAATTATCCACATAATGTGTATAATAGCTAGTGCATCAGCCATATCAGCTATGGAAAAAGAACAGGTGGGCTAAAGTAGTTACCTTGAGGGACACCTTCTGGTTCCCTCAGGAGATGTGACTCATTCAAATCACCCGCTATTTTTCTCAAAATAAGAGCTAACCTAGTTCCACAGTGTTGTAAAACTCAAAAATATTGTAGCTTCACCAGTACCGTATTGTAGAGTTGAATGGCGGAGAACAGTTGAAACATGGACCATTCATTGTGTACACCGCTCTTGCCTCTTGTTTTCAAACAGATTTCCAGACATATTAGCCAGGACACACTAAAACTACTATGGTTTCTTCTGAACCTTTAAATATTACTAATTGCGTTCGGCATCCATCATCGTCGTCTTTTGAAAAGGCTCTCTATTATTTTAGACATATCTGGTAAAGTAGATATAAGCCCAATGAAGTTAATAAATACTGACAGGATTTTGCTTCTTTGGTATTGGTTGAACTGCACTCACTATGAAGTCTTTGTAAATTCTTCATATCTGAATTAATTACTTATCAAGGGACTAAATAATGCACCCTTTGTTTATAAATGGCCTTACTTCAATAACAATACCAATCGATATTATCATCACTACACACTGAATTCAATGTGATCTTATTCAGGACAGGGTTCACTTCGTCTACTTTGATTTTTGTAAATATCAAATATTTTCTGACGTTAGTTTAATTTATTCTTCGAATAACACAAAAGAACCTCATCATCAATCTTGTACATATGCTCTCTTTCTGACAAGATAGTTTCTATATTTCAGCGATAAGTACACAATATCATGTCACTACACAATTTTATTTAAAACTTGAATTTTAGTTGAACCTTATTACACAACAAAATATTTTCTTATAACTTCTTGGTCAACTTAGCCAAGTCTTGAGTACGTTATACCAGCCTTCTTGTAGTTTTGTTCTTCAAAATACTCTTTTTATGTTTGCAGTTTTGTTTAACAAGACTTCCTTACTTCTCAAGAAGTTTTCTCCGTGGTTGATCTTTTTCATTGCATGTCCATCATATGCAATTTTTAAGTTAGTAGCAATACATTTGTATAATTTCGATTCTATTACAAGTGTTAGCTCCCAATCAGTTTTCTTTTTGGACAATCTCGTATATTAATATCAAACATTGAGTAGTGTCATTATCTGAAATTCTTATTGCAGGGTAATCTTGTGTGAAAATGCAATATATAAACATAGTATCACTAATCTTCACTCCTCTACAATTCTTAATACTAGAAGCATCGGTAACTTCATTAAAAACTAACAGATTAGGTTATATTTTTTGTTATAACTATATCAGTTACAACTGCTGGATTGTCTTTTTGTTGAAACGTGTTCGGAAGTTGTTACAAATTATTTGGTTCACTTGGTTTTATTTCAGTCAGCCAATAGATCAACATTAGTGTCACCTGAGTCACTGTATCAACTTGAACAACCATATTAATTAAAAGGAATTGAAAAAGAGACTACAATATCATTTACTAGGAGGTCTATAAATTATACAAATACTGATAAATATCTCTGCGATATATCAATTGAGGGGTCCACACAGCACTAAGGATCTATTGTGCCGCCTAATAACAAAGGTGTGTTTGACATAGGTTACTTACCTCCGCCCCTAGGCACCTGAGGGTGGCTCAATCCTGGACTCAACAAGGTGTACCCAGAAATATAATTTATTTATTTATTTACAGTCATATAACTAAGGTTATTGAGCCCTCTCGTATCTTATATGATACAATTGGCAACAGATAATCGTACAGTCAAAATTTAATCATAAGCAATCCTTTTCTCTCACCTGCCACAAACTTAATGTAGATTTCCGGCGCTGTTCATAAGACTGGTCCATTGAAATTTACGTACTGAACTACCTGGTTCCCTAAAAGGCACTAGAATGTACAGTAAACAAACCTCTAAAACACTTTATGGTCCTGTCTTCTGAGAGTTTCGGACCTCTATCAGGTCTCTGATTTTGGACTCCAAAATCTCTCAGCCTCTAAGAACACCGGACAACCATCCTTGGTTAACATTTATCATATAGACATTGTGTGCCAGTTATAGTATATACTTCTACCAATAAGGGTTTTATAGCAATTGTACATAGAACTTTACTGGTTTGGCCTGGAGACTCTACTTTCTTGGTTTGGAATTCTGTTATAGGTTATCATTAATTATTAATTGTCCCTATTTGATTATTTATGTCAATTATTGCTAAAATTCACTCAAACGGCAGAGTTGACCTAGACCGAAGAATAGTTTTCAGACGTAGTCTATATACTTTTTTGGTCGGCACAAAGACGAACTCTACCTTATCCCGAAATATTTCTTGGGACTCTAAAACTTGCGTGTCACACGATACTACCCTATCTGTACATATATATACAAACGAAACCGTCCTTCCAAGTTTGTCTGTCTGAAACTATCCCAGTAAATTTTAAACGCTTTTATAATATATATCAACTCTTAGCACATACACACGATGCAGGAATTGAATGACTAAGTGATAGTTCAGTATGCGCAAAAAGTTTTCCAGTCCTGATTTTAGTAGCATTTACAGCATCATTCCATCAGACGTTACCATTGTGTGTATACATGGAAGTAACCGTGACAACATAATCATCAAAAACATCATATTATGATAATTTACTGATGATGTTGGACTGTAATACGGATCAGGATACCTCAGGCCCTTGCACCAGCCATCCACCACTTTACAATTATTGATATTACTGAACCAGGTTTTTATATATACTTTGTCATGGAGAAGGTTGACGTTTTCCTATCTTAAAGTTAGAGGAGTTACATGAAGGCCAAAATTATTTGAGCCCGTCCTTATAGTAATTTTTAAATATATTTAGATTTCATTAAATCGTGTGATCAAAACGTACATAGAAGTACTTGTAATCATTGTGCTACTTCCTTGGTGAATTTTGAATATAAGAAATCATTTAGGTCATATTGGCACCTAGAGCTTTTCATACCTTCTTGTTTATTTTTATCCTATTTTCCGAAAAACCTTTTTTGCTTAGATACACATTCCTCGGAAAACATTTCAGTCCTTGTTACGAAGGATAGTCAAATGAAAAATAATAAAATGTAAAAACAAGGAACGGAGAACGAGTTAATTCTGTAAGCATATTGGTATTTTAATAATTTTGCTGAGATACTACAGTAAAAAACCATAACAAATTTATGGGTCATATGACAAATGTTTACCTAATCCCATGTAAAAAGGACAATTCACGATAAGGGATATATACTTATAGATTGTAAGAATCCATCATAAGTCCATCAAAAGCGGTTTCTCGATGATAAGGAAAGATATTTTCATCAGATAGCTTTCAGGATAAAAGTTCAAGTACAGGAGCACTCCTGGTTGAGTACCTCACGTCCAAGCTCATGTACGAAGGACTCTTGATAAGGATTACTGTAGCAGACAGGTGTCTAAAATTTCTTCAATTCCATATACGGAGGTTTCTAATTGTCAATATAGGTCATTTTTAAGCAGAAATGTGACAAACTTCATGTACATAGACATTCCGACGGAAATGGTAGATCTGTTTTTCAGCAAAGTCGAGACTCTGTCTAAATATATCAACGGAAGAATTTCGACAACAAAGTTATATTTTTTGTAACAGATGTACTTCAAAGACCTCTCCAAGGTCATTTATAGAGTCTTCTCGACAACTGAGTTTTTTTTCTCCAACAGTGTGCCGATTATTGTCCTAACCTTTATTGGAAAATCTTTTTCCTACAGATAAGTAGTCTATCTGTTTTCTAGTATTTTCAGTTACAGTCTATGTGATCTATTACATCTGTATGTTCATTAGAATTGCTTGCTTTACTGCTTTACTGCTTGATAACTAGGAACTTGATAACTAGGTCCTGAGCTCAAAATATCACTTCAGTACGTCACGATGAGTCCAAGCAGTTTTACACCCCTGGAAGTGTTGACGCTGGTGTGTAATATTTCACTGGAACACTGAGAACGTCTACTGGCAGAGCCCGGACAAAGACAACGTGTAGCTGCACGCCCGCACCAGCCGCGGCACTGCCGCTGCGTCCGCGGTATCTTCGTCATCGCGACATCCCTCATTCCAGATCTCACAGCCCGCGTCTCGTCGTGCCTGCTATTTTGTGTTCGTGCGTCTTTGGCCTCTATAAATTTGCGTAACAAGGAATTAAATCAGAGGGCCTGAATCGTGAGATCTAATTGGAGGTCGGGTAGCCAATGGGAGACAGGAGCACTTTGTGTGCCAGTCAATGTCAAATTAGCTCCCTCTCTCGCCGGCCGTGTGAACCTCGTGGGGAACACCTCAGTCAAAACTGCCTGCCACGATTGACGGTGTCCGCGTCACTCATTACGCGTCACTTCTGACACCTCGGCACGGCCACTACAGCCTGATCGTGTAACCTACGAACTGACAATCAAGTCGTTTTATTTATAATTTACCATTGACACAAATGGTGGTTATCAACAGTCGCGTATCAACGTTATATTGTAATATGGGTGTGTTCAGGGGTGCACTGGCTCCGGAACTGCGTTAGTGGAGGAAAAATTGATGTACAGTTTAAAATGTGTTCCAATGACTATGGAACTGGTAGCAGATCTATTGAGAAATGCAATAGATTTCCTCACTCCCAACTCACCACTTGAGTCTTTATGAAAGGAAGCCTAGCTACAGAGGAGGCCTTGTTCTACAACAATATGCCTGGACACCTCAAGAAAGTATCTGGACAACGACTGAGTAGACAACTAACAGCGTGGCTGGAAGACAGACCCTTCTACTCAGTGAAAGAATTCCTGGAGAGTAGCCCTTGACTAAATGAAGACCACATAATGAATTTACAAACTCTGACTATTGCACTCATTTATAACATTAACACTTCTTCTTGACCTTTGTCCCTGTTCTCTAAGAATATGTACAATAAAGAAAAAAGAAAAAGAAGAAAGAAAAGATCTTGTTGTTTACATTTTATTTATTTATTTATCAGCCATTACTACAACTAATTACAATAAAGTACATGCATAATACAAGTTAGCAAAACGACAATACTTTTATAAATATTAATTAATAAATACGCTAACTTATAAATAAATTCATTCAAATTTGCAAATTACTACATTTTGCAACACAGTATATGGCTAAAAACATTAACGATAACAACAATGCAATCCGACTAGAACAAATTTTAACTTGCATATAAAAATATAAGTAATTAACAAAAATAAATATCTAAAATGTAACATAGCATAAAACATAACAGAAACATAACCGTGCATTATAGCCAAGGAACTGGCATGAGATATTTAAATTAAATACTGTGCAAATTAGGTTAAAGAGTTAACATAATAGGCCTACTAGAAATTGATGCACTAAGAGGAAAACACAGTCAAAGCATGGCGATGTATACAATGGATAACTGTCCTAGAAAATATCGCATTCACATACAGTTCGATTACCCAATCGAGCAAATCTTGCCAAATGACTATTGTAGTCGAAGTTGGTGGAGTGATGCCTGCGACCAAGAAGTTCTCGAGATCTAGTGTTATAGCGGAGGGATCTCTTAAGTCAATCTCGGCAAGGAGATCTGGGCACTGCAACCTGGCCATTAACAAATCTTCCAAAGAAGCAGAACATCAGCCACTTCACGTCGCCAGGCGAGAGATGGTAGGTGGAGATCTCTGGTGATGTCAACGGGAACCTCCAGGTAGTCATATCCAAGTCGGACCCCAACCAGCCGAATGAATCGGCGCTGTAAAGCCTCTAATTTCATCTGGGAGCCGATATTTTACTTGATATTTTACTCCATCGCAATTCCGTTGTTTCAAATGTCAGCGTATTATATTCCTAAAGGAACCAAGTTAAAATTTAATGCAAATAAATGAGCGCAAGCGCGGAGATCAGCCAGTACGTTGGAGTCAGCGCGGCGCTGGTCACTACGTCACGAGTCTCGTCATAGTATGTCACCTGTCTGTCACTGTGACCGCTACGAGGCACTAAGCTATCTATCAGTTACGAGTTGTTAGACTTAGTTTAGTCCATTTTTATTGCTACTAAAAGAAATTCGTGTAGTGTGTCGTTTTTATGGTTAGTTCTTGATAAACTTTGTTCGAATGAAAAAAGTTTGACCAACCTGTTTTATCTCTCCCTAATGTCTACCACCACTAATGCATCATTAAAAGTTACTGTAGTGTTTTTTTCAGTAATTAACTGTATCATTTAATTAATCAATCTTATTGCGTGTGTTTTTTATTGCACAAGCTCTTGGATTACTAATCTGATCAAATAACTTAATGACATCCAAAACTACTTTTATAAACAGTCTAGCTTATTGATAACAACGGGGCTTGCATCGACCACTATAATCTTTTAGAAATATAAGCACTTTGAATTTGTCAGCTAGGATTGAAAAACTACAGCTTGTACCTATAGTACGTGCAATGTACAGTGGTTCATCAAAAGCTGACATCTCCCAGATGTTTACTTAACAATAGTATACGACATTCTAGCCGAGTTTTTTACGCTCTCAGAATCTCTGCAAAAACAAAAACAAACTGTGCTACACACAGAGAAACTTACAAGGAGAAGTAGACATTTTTCGATGCTACGAAGAAAAATCCTGAAAATAAACGTTTAGAAGATAAATGTACCTCCTATGAAGTAAAATATAGTGTTGTTCTTCAACCCTCAGAAAAATCAAACACTCCAGGATTTAAGCCTCGAAACTTTGTAACAATTTGCAAAAAAAAGAGCATTGACAACGATTTCCAGCCAGGAACCTTATCTGTCAAGAACACCGTTTCGTCAAACAGCCTACAAATCTGTCACATGAACCAAGAATGCTCGAACCTGATCAGTGGCCTACTGAAAAAAATTAAAGCAACTTATCAAAACAAATCTTAACATATACAGTATATGGTACTTCTAAATTCGTCCTCTCAGGGTGAATAAAATCACGTTTTTAGAGGTTAGGTTTTCAAAAGTTTCAACGGCAGGACCCCCGACTACCGTTTTGCCATTACCCCACCCTTACTTGCGAGTACACCCTTGGTTGTGTACTTTATTTAGCATCATTTGAACCAAAGTTGCATAATTAAAAAGACACATTTAAAAAAGAAAAGTGTAACCGTTTATAGAGAATAATAGAATCAAGAACAATTGAAGTAACAATAGTTTATTAAATTAAAAACACCAGTTGTGTTACAGTTCACTTTGACTAGATTAGTGATAACAAGTCTGTAGCAGTGCAGCAGAGAAAATTGGGAAAGGTCTAATCCCAGGTCTTGTCCTTTCTGTCCCTGTGGCCATATCAACTGGTAATATCCCTGGGAAATATAATCGCTACAAGATATACAGGAACCATAAGGGGAGAGAGAATCGGGTTTTTAAATGTCCGCTTGCATGATTGAGCCTTTTGAATGCCTGCAATTACCCCAACTGGACTGATTTTTGTGTTTGAGAAGTCTTCCTACTCATTCTCCTAAACACATTTCCCATTAAAAAGCAATACCGTAATCATACTTGTAGCTTTAAAGTATATACATCACAATATTAAAGTCAATTTAATTTTTTTAGATTTAACCTTTGTTGAATGTATTAGTTACACAAGAGATAACTCATCCAATGCTATAAATTGAGCGAACGGAAAATGGTGGTATTTGAACTACTCTCTAGGAGCGAGAGGCTCTGGTTAGTAAATATTTGAACGGTAACAATCAAAAATTACGTGCACAGCCTTAGGGTCGTGCCTCAAGCCCACCTCGTTCCTAATTAATGATTTATCTCCTGTGTAACTAATATAAGCATATATTTTGCTGAAAAGGAGCGTAGCAAATATAGGCTTATAATTTTGACATGTTGATTTTTGTTTCCTTCATTGGTATTGGTTTTGATAGCGCTTAATGTTTACTTTATACTAGATAAATTCCCTTTATTAAAAAGAAAGTTGTAGTTTATGGTATTAAATTTGAAGAAAATTTCATAGTAGGCCTCTGGACTACAGCATATTTTGTTGAAGTACAAACTGTAATAACTCTAATTGATCAGTAGGAATCCAGGTCGTGGGTGGTAACAGGACAACGATATCTACAACCACCAAATTCGAATAGTTTTAATGTCGTTTAGCAACCTCTGGTTGTGTAACAGCATCAGTTGCATAATTACATATCACTAAAAACATCTCGCAGAGGTGGATATCTGGCAATTTCCTTCCCACACAGTACGAACACACCTAAAACACATGTATTAAAGATCGAACAAATGTCCCGAAAAATCCCGTACTGTACTTTGCTTTCTTTTCCTTTTGATTAAGTCCACATTTGTTGAAAAAATGTGACGTTTATTAAATTTATTACTTGCTAAAATGTTATAACGGTATGGTCATATACTGCTAAAGAGTATTTTTTATGTAATTAACTTTTTGTAAATCGTTGTATTAGCTTGCTAAAATAGTAATAAAAGTTTGTTTCGATTCACTTGTTTTTCTTAATAACGTTCCCTCAGCATTAAATCTGGGGTAATTTCTGTATTTACATAGATTATTATTAGCTCAATCGTTCAGATCCGATCGTATTCGTCCAAAAAAACCAAAGCAATCGCAACCTTGGCGGGCTCCGTAAGTTTATACCTTTGTACCCCAAGCTATCATTATTGTAAATGTCGTTATCATTGTTGTGACTATTCAGAGGTAGAGGTAACTTTGGTGGTTTCCAAAAAGTATATACCTCTGTACCCCAAGCTGTCATTATTGTAAATGGCGTTGATCATTGTTGTGACTATTCAGAGGTAGAGGTAACTTTGGTGGTTTCCAAAAAAGTATATACCTCTGTACCCCATGCTATAATTATTGTAAATGGCGTTGATCATTGTTGTGACTATTCAGATGTAGAAGGTAACTTTGGTGGTTTCCAAAAACGTATGTACCTCTGTACCTCCCAAAACTATCATTATTGGTAAATGGCGTTGATCATTGTTGTGACTATTCAGAGGTAGAGGTAACTTTGGTGGTTTCCAAAAAGTATATACCTCTGTACCCCAAGCTATCATTATTGTAAATGGCGTTGATCATTGTTGTGACTATTCAGAGGTAGAGGTAACTTTGGTGGTTTCCAAAAAGTATATACCTCTGTACCCCAAGCTATCATTATTGTAAATTGGCGTTGATCATTGTTGTGAGTATTCAGAGGTAGAGGTAATTTTTGTGGTTTCCAAAAAGTATATACCTCTGTACGCACCCCATGCTATAATTATTGTAAATAGCGTTGATCATTGTTGTGACTATTCAGAGGTAGAAGGTAACTTTGGTGGTTTTCCAAAAAGTATATACGTCTGTACCCCAAGCTATCATTATTGTAAATGGCGTGTTGATCATTGTTGTTTACTATACAGAGGTAGAGGTAACTGTGGTGGTTTCCAAAAAGTATATAACCTCTCTAACCCCAAGCTAATCATTATTGTAAATGGCGTTGATCATTGTTGTGACTATTCAGAGGTAGAGGTAACTGTGGTGGTTTCCAAAAAGTATATACCTCTGTATCCCAAGCTATCATTATTGTAAATGGCGTTTGATCATTGTTTGTGACTACTCAGAGGTAGAGGTAACTTTGGTGGTTTCCAAAATGTATATACCTCTGTATCCCAAGCTATCATTATTGTAAATGGCGTTGATCATTGTTGTGACTACTCAGAGGTAGAGGTAACTGTGGTGGTTTCCAAAAAGTATATACCTCTGTACCCCAAGCTATCATTATTGTAAATGGCGTTGATCATTGTTTGTGACTATTTCAGAGGTAGAGGTAAACTGTGGTGGTTTCCAAAAAGTATATACCTCTGTATCCCAAGCTGTCATTATTGTAAATGGCGTTGATCATTGTTGTGACTACTCAGAGGTAGAGGTAACTTTGGTGGTTTCCAAAATGTATATACCTCTGTACCCCAAGCTATCATTATTGTAAATGGGCGTTGATCATTGTTGTGACTATTCAGAGGTAGAGGTATCTTTGGTAGTTTCCAAAAAGTATATACCTCTGTATCCCAAGCTATCATTATTGTAAATGGCGTTGATCATTGTTGTGACTATTCAGAGGTAGAGGTAACTGTGGTGGTTTCCAAAAAGTATATACCTCTGTACCCCAAGCTATCATTATTGTAAATGGCGTTATCATTGTTGTGACTATTCAGAGGTAGAGGTAACTTTGGTGGTTTCCAAAAAGTATATACCTCTGTATCCCAAGCTATCAATACTGCATAAGATATTTACTAACTGTACAGGACAAAACCAAGTGATATTCTATTCAAGGTTCTAGGACAACATATCAATGTAGAACTGATAGTTTAAAGGAGCTTTTCACAAGAAGCGGATGTGGGCTGCACCTGCCTTTACATGTACTAACCACTGGGTTCGGAAACCACCCCGCTTGAGCCATTCCTTAAGTGTGAGCTCATACCCGCATGTTGCAATTACCATTCTCGGAGATGTTATCTTTCAGATGGTCTGTGGGTTGAGAGTTTTCAGCTGTTGGTCAGTTATTAATGCACAGTTGTTTTGCTTCCACTGAAAAGTTATTCTTATTGTCATTACGATTACAAAGTAAAACTACTGTAATATTAAACAGAATCGATATCTTACTATAGAAATAATTAAAAATGCAAAGTTTTAATACAGAATATTTCAACGTAAGAGTCCTTTGATTCCAAGGACTCTTAAAGTATATTATTGGCGATGGATGATTTGAAAGCATAATATGATTTTCAGCCATTAACAATCATTACTACATTTCGAGGATTGGAATCTATCTTCTTGTTCAGTTTTAAAAAAAGACATAAAACGGTCAAGTTAAAAAAAGTTATGAACAAGAACGAATTCTCTACAGTCAACTTGGCAGCAGAATAAGTTGTACGTAAATAAATCACCAACAATAGGTACCTCTAGAACAGTTATGAGACACACATAATATATCACTGCACAGCGTATGCTGCAATATCAAAGAGTGCGTGAGGGGAAAGTATTGCATGTTTGCATCTGTCAACATTCTTAGAATATATGTTAAGTCACAATAAAGTATGGGAATGTTGAGTTTAGCTCCATTTAGCCTTTCTCTTAGAGCTGCGTCTGATAAGTGGCATTGTGACATACCTGACCCCTAGAATCTGGAGTCTACGTTCGTCCAAGTACGGTTTGAACACTGAACTCATGGCAAGTACTAAGCAGTATTGCCAAGATACTGTTTCGGCAATCTGTATCCCTTCTTGATGATTGATAAGGACGTGGACTTCAGATTCCAGGAGTCAAGTTTGTGACAGCTGCATTCAGCAGAAAGTAAAATAGTATTGGACAACACATTGAATCAACTCTTTCCCACCATAGCTTTGTTGTTTGCCATAAATTATATTAACTAAATTATTTATTCGGTATGAAATTATCTCAGAGAATAAACTGTATTTGTAACACTGACTATAATAATTCAGTAAGATGTTATTTAAATCAGTAGCTAAAATAAACGATTGACAAAAGTATTATTCCCGTTTGATAAGAAATTCCGTCCGGATTAACTTTACGAGTATTCGCTAGGTTGTAATTTACAGTTTTAATAGAGAAAATAAAATTCCATCTTCTGACTTCTAAGTAAATTAAAATTCAATTCAAACTCCATTTGTTACCTGCGGAGCAGTGAATAAGTCACTTTACTTAAATATTTGCAAGGCAGGTGCAGTGAAACGGCCTTGAGTTTTTTCCCCATTAGAATATGCACATTTACGACCTTATAATTTATAATCGTATATAATATATAATTCAATATATATATATTTTTTTTTAAAGATATAATTAACACGCATCCAAATGCATTTTTTGCAAATTGTATACTTTTTGTCATATAAGCGATAAAATATGAAAAAGTTTGAAATTTTTTCTAAAATATCGTAAAAACTAAAAAGTGTTTGGATGCATATTAATATCTTTGAAATGTGACATATCCTATAACGGTACGGCTAAAAGTAAGGTCGTAAAACTGCATGGTGTTTTGGTCTTGGGGGCTTTAGTTGCATTAGGTCTTCTAATGGGGCTTTAGTCCATACGGCTTAATCGTACCCGGCAGCGGTGTTTTTTACATCACCAATGTGACAATACAACCGTCACATTGGTTCCTCTAGATGTATCAATATTATTTTTACTATGTCATTACATTTTGTTAATTACAAGAGCCAAGACCTGTAAAACCGTAAATCTGGCGGACAATGCATTCAAATTTTTTTCTGTTCTTATGCACCGGTCAACTTGCTATATAATTAAACATGCAAAGAGAAAGGAAAAGTATAAACATGGACTTAATAAACTCATTAACAACATTTCCATGATTTTGGAATAATTTAAAGGAAAGTGACTTGTTTGAAATGCCTATCTTCTGAAAGAATCTTCCTTTGTTCATGGTATAAAGTATAATAGTCTAGATATGACAATAATGCTGTCATCAGTCTAATGGCAGATCCAATCCTAAATAATGGAGGGGTCTACCTGAGTTTTATTTTACCATTATTAAAACCAGGAAATTATGCATTTTATTACAACAATAAAATGTAATGATTAGGAATAAATTTATTCATACTCAAAGTTTATTCATAAAGTTTATATTGTTTTACTTTATATGGTTACAATAGAAGAATGATTGTGTTCCTATAAAAACCATTTTTTTTTATCTCCTTTGGATCCGTTAATGTCTTAGTAACTGAGAAATTAGCGTTACGCTTACTACACCACAATAACAAATAGCTGACCTAGCCTAACAGTAGCCTAGCCTATGGCTAACTGATGAATCATTTTGGGTTTGAACCTCAGATCATCCACAAAAAGGGATGAAAACAACTACGCCAACGATCGCGGTGTTATGTATTTTTCGAAGTAAGGTACGCTTGTAATTTTTACGCTTTTTCACACCAGTGACTATAAGTAATTTGAGAAAATTCCTTTTCTGAGAATAGGAAGTGAAACTTGTGTGTGTGTGTAGATTTTATTCTTTCTCATTTCAAGATTACTATTCAGTACTCAGTTTTAGTTTCCTCATGTTTCACTTCAACATATTTTTTTGCATGCTTTCTTATATCAAGTACAACTATTCATCATGTTAAACTAACTATTGACATTCGTTTAAAATTTTTAACTTACCAAGAAAGCTGTTCATTAAACTTATAGATAAATGAATACATTATTTAGTTTTCAAGTAAACAAGGAAAATTAAACATATATATTGTATCCAAACTCATAATTCCCAACAAGCTCTGACAACAACAAATATCTTTTTTAGTAAACATTGTAAAGAATATAAACAAGTTGCCAAAGACTATCCCTCACTATTCTGATAGGGGCTACTCAAGAATTCTCCTTGTTATAAAGGATAAACAGGAGCGTCGGCGACCGCCTCGGCAGATCGCTATCACCATTCAGGACTCTCTCCAGACGTCTTTGCGCGCTGATAAAGGCAACTGATAACACTTCTCATTAAGATAAGACGCTCTGGAGAGCTCGTCCCATTTCAGTCTCAGCTGCGTCGCGCCTGTTATAACTTCCTTAATCTGAAATGCCATCGACCACTTTCAAAGCATAGTGCCACCTCGCTCGCTCGCCACACACACCCCCCTTTATGTACTCTTCAAACGTCTTTTCATTCAAAGCGATTGGGTTTTGTTTCTCTCTGGCGAGGGTATGTCACGAGTTTACGTCCGGCTTGGGGCTGCAAGGAGCGCTTACGATTCTGATCTTAGAGCTTAGAAGGAAAACTTCATAGAAGATTCTAGAATATTGGAAAATAAATATAGACTTCACAATAGTTTCCAGATCATTAAGAATATTCTTAGAAATTTATACCCAAGCAAGAAATTTAATTGAGAGTTTCTATTAGAAATGAATTATTTTTAGAGGTAAACCATAGGATTCCGAGTGCTTCGAGAAATGGCTTTCAGTGTTGAAACAAAAAGTGAAGTGTTGTGCGTGGGCTATTGCTTTTGGCCACATTACAGAAGCTATTATACTATTTTAGGTTGCCTGCCTAGGAGTCGAACCACCCAGCATTCCAACAATAACTAAGTGGAAAAAATCTTAGTTAGAAACTGGAAGTGTCGTCAAAAAGTTCTCTAGAGGATCAAATGAGGAAAGAGTACTAGTATGCTCATCAATACTCCGCTCTCCAGGTAAATCGAAATCACTAAGGAAGGTTGAACTTGAAACTGGTGTTCCAAAGTCCAAGTCACCGCAGAATTCCTTTGCAAGATCTTTACGATTAATTTGTTTAGTTAGCGCTGTTATCAGAGTGTCGCTGTGGATGGATTACAATTAGAAATAATTATAATTGTAAGTTTTTAACAGACTATGATCTGACTATGACTTCTGATTGAAATGCTTTATTTTCTCGGTCAGGTTCCGTTATTTCACCCCATGTTTTTAAATCGCTACTATAGCCACGGAATTGATTGTTTTAACTATTTATGATCATAGATGAGTACGGAGGTACTAAACAAGATAGACACTGTTTGTTTTCCTTGACGACGTTTTATCTTATCAGCATCAGGCATGCCCAGACTGTGTTCTTGTTATCGAAATGAGACGAGTGCCTCCGGCCGAAGGTGCTGCCGAAGCCCGCGCTGATGTCAATAAAAGAAAAACATCCCTCGAGATAGTACCCTATCAGTAAAATATAAAATTCTAGAGGGGCTGATCAGAAATATAAATTGAAATGATTAGTTCACCTCAAACAATCAATTCCGTGGCTATAGTAGCGATTTAAAAACATGGGGGTGAAATAACGGAACTTGACCTATTTCTCTATAATACGAAAATAAATAATTTTACAAATCCAAAAATACTGTTTTTTTACTGTTTTTAAAAGTATAGTTTTTCAAAACGCCACGATTTTGTTTCAACAATTGCTAGAAAGCTGACATTTGCACATATATTTTTAAACCCTATTTAATAAATTTTGTAGAGTTTGAAAATGTTTTATGCATAAATGGGCAAGTAATATAAAAAACACACATCTAAATCTCTTGGTGGGGACATCCGGTATATCACAAAGTTCCTACTTTAGAATGTCTCTTAGAATAAAAACTATACCGAAAGATTCTGATTTCTTTATCTTGGATGATAAACCTAATGTACATACTTCACCGTAGGTATCAGATTCTTAATTAATCCTAAAATATAGACCGTTCCAAGAAACTTCCCGATTCTTGGTATTATAAGATAAACCAAACTTGTAGGCTTATGTTAATCGTAGAGACCAGATAGTTAAAAATTAATCTTTGAAGAAATCTAACCAAACAACTTAATTTGGCATTCCAGAATATTGTGATTTATCTTGCAAGATATACGTAGTCTAGAATTCATTGTTGAATTCTAAATTTTTGGGATCATTATTTGAAGAGTGTGTTAGGAACTCTCCACTTACGGTTATAGCAATACTGCATTTTTATATGCATAAGAAATTTTACACTAATTTGTTTTAAGATATACCTAAGAGAAACCTCTTAGTATATTTATTACAGCACTACCTTTCAACGGCTATTTGTGCTGTTATTTGTTAAGCGCTGTTATCAGAGAGTTTGCTATGGATTGGTTTCAATTTGAGTGAATTAATTTAATTAGCTTGTTAATTTAATGGTCACTGAATTCATATTTAATTATATTTCATTCGTTTTTTATGGAAATAGGGTTTATAGCAATCTATTTAAAGAGTTTTATTGATGATAAATAGTTTGAAAGAAACAAGTTGATGAACACTTATCAAGAAATATTCCTGAATCTCCACACCACCAAGAAAGGTTTTTAACTTTATCTCATAATTAACCTTATATTGTGGGAGCAACATTTGAAGAATAGAATAGATACACTAGAATAGTGTAGTACACTTACTACACTAAAACACATGTACAAAACAAGAAAAATGATAGAAAATGGAGGCCTCCAAGGGTTAAAAACTAATTATATGGTGATTAGATGTTATTTGCGCCTCCGCAAGCAGTTACCTATAGTATAACAGAGGAAACAAATTTATTTTATTTTTAAGTGGTATTCCACTTTTTTAGTGGTATTCCAAACATTTTTATATAAGGGATATTCATTTGGAGATATTCCTATTTCTGAAACCGCTTTAGAATAATTGGAAGTTAAAAGACAACCGAAAATGGAGAGCAAATCAGTGACTATGAGCACCAATCAGATAACCCGAATTTTCTACGAAAAATTTCATGGAATTTGGTAGAATAGCTTACGTAACCTAACTAGCTAATTAAATATTAGTAGATGCTTTGTATTTCAGGTTAGTAGAATGAAGCCCCTGAGGTAAGAACCCTTAGCCCTTTTCTTTATAGCCAATAATAAAATAGTGAAATCTGTATGAGAGCGACAACACAATTGACCTTTGTTTAAAGCATACTATTGACGATGGAGGGTTTGAAAGGTTAACAGAATTTCGGACATTTGACATCGTTATAGGTTACAAAATGTATAACACAACGTTTCGTGGACTGAGATCTATTATCTTTTTCAGGTGTTAAAATAGTACGTTACAAAAAAGGAAAGAAAGAAAAAGAAATGTATCAAATGTAGAAAATTCGCTTCGTTTTTATCTTTCTTTTGTAAAGTACTATTTTCTAACTTGATGAATAGGATAGATTTCAATCCTTGAAACAATTTGTTAGGCTATACATTTTACAACATATAACGATGTCAAATTCCCGAAATCATATTATCCTTTCCATACAATTTTGTACTCAATGTAATGCCAAAAATAATTATAAACTTTTCCAAATTATCAAATACGTAGGTCGCTGAACAGCGTTTCAGACGAGTTTTAAACAACTTGATCGTTGGGCCATTTTTTAATATAATTTGGTAATCTGTTGATCAAATGAACTCCTGCGAGAATAAGCGTTTATGAATTGCCATTTGTATCTCGCAGTCCAGTTACTGTTGCACCCTACAGCACCAGCCCTTTAGTGAAGTGTGGATAAATCAAGCCATAATAAAGCCGTCATCAGAAACTGAGTGAGTAGGGCGGTATTTGGCTAAGGACCACAAAACATGAATGGTTGTGGGTAATTCGGAGCAGATATGGTCTACGTGAGCGGTCTATGAGAATTCTCAATTTAAGTTAATTCCATGAAATGTGGTAAAGTAAACTTCCTATAGTATAGTATCTGCTACCATTCTTAGTGAGCACTTATGTAGTATAATGAAGCCCTATAACAATTCTGAAACAAAGATCTGCATATTTTAACGTAAACATTATTTTAATAAAACAATTTCAATATAATAAGCACACAATAATTTGGTCTTTTTCGTTTAAGGGCCAGCACCTTACAAACATACTATACCTGACTGACAGTGTATTTAATCGTTTTTTTAGTGTTATTAGTTCGTAGGGCAGTAGTCCAGGTACTACTTCTAGTATAAACTCGTCTTATCTTATCAGTGATAAACGCGAGCCGCTTATCTTTTGCCTGTAATGAAACCTGCGTCAGTTCTGTCTGAGTTTTTGTGTGTGTAAGCATGGTGAGTTGATCTGGGCTTGGACTTTGCAAGCTCGAGTTAATTTTTTTTTCTAAAAGAGCAAGCAGCGCAAAGCGCTGCGCAGCGGGCAAGCATCGCGTGATCTGAGTTTTGAATAGGCAAGCTAGGGTCTTTTGTGCTGGCCCTTAAACGAAAAAGAGCCCAATAATTTTTATGACAAAAAAATCCAATGTTTTTTTATAAAATTCAAATTCCCCAAAAGAATACTTTATCTTAGGGCTTGCTATGTTTGTTTGTGGC
Organism: Homalodisca vitripennis; assembly: GCF_021130785.1. NCBI lineage: Eukaryota > Metazoa > Arthropoda > Insecta > Hemiptera > Cicadellidae > Homalodisca > Homalodisca vitripennis. The sequence goes on from NW_025778314.1 coordinate 24,417, forward strand.
CTTGGCTTTTGTTCATTTAAAGCTACCACAAACCTTTTGCTAAATTGATCTAAAGCAGTGTATCTTCTTACTTTCTGATTTTCTTTTCACTATTTTCTTAGTGTTCAGTCTAGGAATTATATCAAATGAATATAAGACGTGTACCGTATCCCCCATCACTGCAACACTGAATCGTTGTGTCCACTTGTTTCCTCGAGCCTGAGAGAGAATTGCTTGTGCTCTTTGCGTGACTTCCTCGACTCTTTTCCTTCAGCTACTGTAAACATTCGATGCCGGAATATCAGAGGAGCCAATTTCGAGTACTTCACATTCTTATATTCATAATTTTGTTGATTAAACTGAGTTCTTTCCACCATTGATAGAATTCAATTAAGTTCTGGGCGTTAATTGTACTATAAGTTGAAAATTTGAGTCATTTCTTCTTTTGCTGCAGTCATAAAAATTAATGTAACTACTGTAACAGAAACTTCTGTCTAAAAAACATGAAGTCTTACGTGGATAAACGCCCAGCATTAACGACTAGATTGAATAAAACCAGTTTTCTTACTTACAAGATTTTAAAGAAATGTTTCTGGATATCTCCTCATTGTCTATATTATCATGCTTTAAGTGGGATATCGTAATACAAATATGTGTGTGATAGAGAATACCTGAGGATGACGGTATGATGCCGCAGTTTCTCAGGTCTAGTGATGCGAAACTGGAAGATTACAGTGATGAGGATGTTTGAGGATGATGATTGGAGTCCGCAGTGTCCTCAAGTCTCGTCCATCGTTACAAACATCACTGCAAACATCCCCTTCCGCTGCTCCACCTGAGAGACTGTGGACTCCACTCATCATGTTACATATCATTCCTGCAAATACAAGAGACTGCGGGCTCCAATCATATCGTTAGACGTCCACATCACTACAAACATCCCTTTCCGCTGCACTGAACCTGAGAGACTGTGGACTCCAATCATCACAATTACATATCATCCCTGCAAAATACAAGAGACTGCGGGCTCCAATCATATCATTAGACGTACTCATCACTGCAAACCTTCCGTCCCGTTGCACCAGACGAGAGATGCTCTGGGATGGTTGGTTATACTACTAAGAATCTCGCCGTAAAAGGAGGTATTCTGTAGGTGAGTACGAATCCATCGTTTCTACTAAATACTGGATTATGAATGAGGGGTTAGGAATTTTTCCATTAACTATACCTGGTATAAAACCTTGCACCAAACGGTATTGTAATTTTGGCAGTATATTTGGCTGGCTTGTAGGGTTTGGACCTCTTAAATGTTTATCCGATACTTGATGATACTAAACAATACTAACCGAAACTAAATTATACTTAGTTCGAGATCAGGACGTTAATCGCCATGGATACTGATACCGGTGGTACTTGTCAACATATCATGGTATAAGGTAAGATTTTCCTTTTTATCTTAACTCCGCACGAGTCGACGCCTAAGGTTACTCACACTAACAGGAACCTTAATTACGAATTGAAAGTATTATTTATCCTGGTTTTGGAGGAAACATTACTTGATCACCAATCTAGTTTATTATTATTACATTTTGTATTTGTGTTGTGCGTGTAACAGCCGAGAGATTCCATGTGTACGTAAAGTATGTACTCCCCCCGAGTGCTACTCATTTCGTTATCTGGACTGATAAAGTTTAACTTTGAAAAGAATGTGCATTACATTTTATTCATAATACGTAATTTGCTATATTTAGTGTACTTCGTATTAACATTACTCAATATGTTTATCTGCCGAGCTTTTTAAGTGGTTTTTCCTTGTGTCGAAGTGGATTGAGTTCTTTCATATGCAATTAGGTCAACACTTAACATAACTCATTTCATAACAAATGTCTCGTCTTTGCCTTTAAGGTCGGCCTTTACATAAATTAACTTATTAGATGCGTATGTATTCATAAATTGCTGGAAAATCCAAGATCTGTAACTAGACTTGTGACGAACTACTAACAGTGCCAGAACAAATAACATTATCGATGAACTGGAGTGACATTCCCAGCTCGTGTAGGTGGCGATGGGAAGGGGGGTGGAGGGGAATGGAAGCTGGCGATAAGGAACAAACATGATAAACAACTGATAAGCACGTTCACCAGATAGTGTGCACTCCCAGACTGGCTCAATGCTTGATTTTACCTCGCTTCTGATAACACAACACGTACTTCTTATTTTTATTCCTTATGCAATATATTCTGCGAATTACTCTTTGTTGTTAGTTTACAAGTCGTTGAAAAGACAAAGAATAGGTAGATCGCTGAACTGTATAAAATACTTGTGGCAATCCATCATAAATTAATCTATTCTTATAACAGTCTCTGTGTTAAATTTTAATGTGTTAGGTTTGTATTCGTAAATTAAGATTTTTAATATGATTTTATGGATAGGTTATCAGTTAAAATGATTGTGACAGCTTATTACTTAACCTTCCATCATAATTTGTTGAATGCACACCTGTTTTGTAACACTTGTCCTCTGTGTTAAATTTTTATATGTGTTAGGTTTGTATTCGTAAATTAAGATTTTTAATATGATTTTTATGGATAGGTTATCAGTTAAAATGAGTGTGACAGCTTATTACTTAACCTTCCATCATAATTTGTTGAATGCACACCTGTTTTTGTAACACTTGTCTCTGTGTTAAATTTTTATATGTGTTAGGTTTGTATTCGTAAATTAAGATTTTTAATATGATTTTATGGATAGGTTATCAGTTAAAATGAGTGTGACAGCTTATTACTTAACCTTCCATCATATTTTGTTGAATACACACCTGTTTTGTAGGGTTTCGCAGGATCTTATTGTAAAATTTATAAAAAGTATTAATCATAATTTATATTCAAAGTGTTGTACACCATATTTTTAAAAGAACTGTGGAATCTGTCTGTGTAAGTGTGAAACAAAGAAATTAATTCTTTAACATCAGCTGCTACAAAACAGTTATTGTTTTGAAAAAAACGAAAAAGTATTACAAAAAGTACCTATAAATTGTTAAATATTATACATAATAGCATATTCACCCGGCAAGTGAGAGATCCGGGTTCGAGTCCCGGCGGAGCAACTACTTTTTGTGATTCAATGTTTATTGAAATTAAATAAGGCTATTGCAAATTTATACAGTTTAATGTAAATAAAAGTAGTTTGACAGGTATTTGGTCTTCCGATCATATGTTAGTTTGCTTATTTAAACGCATATGTGGCCAAATACAAAAATAATTGAATCGGAAAAATTAAGCGCTCTGTGGTGTAATGGTAGCACATTCACCCGGCAAGTGAGAGATCCGGGTTCGACTCCCGGCGGAGCAACTACTTTTTGTGATTCAATGTTTATTGAAAATTATATAATAATGAATTACAAATATACGTTTAGTAATGATTATTAAATTCGTGTTTTACCTACCCTTGATGTGCTAGGAACTGTTTCAATTAAAAAATAACGTTACTGACATTAATTTGAAAGAGAATGTTCCTTACACAACTGAATCTACACGGATAAACGTGAATAAAAATTAACGAGCTTTTGAAAGATTTCTATTTAGCTATTTAGTGCAATATTACCGGTAATAGCACCTGTAAAGTGATGCAGCGAATGTTTATCGACGCAATTTTGCGTCAGTTGCACGTAGTAAACGTCCGAGTAGACGCATATTGCGTCAATAGACGCTCGGAGGGTTAAAAACAGTAATATTTAAATAGTAATAACGGCCACAATTTTGCATTGCAAACGTTTTGACTGAGTTTGAATTATTTTCGATAAAATTAACATAAAGCACTACTACCGTTTATTTTTTTTTTTTTTATTTTAAAATTTTTGTTATTATATTGAAATTCTGTGTGCACATTTTGTTTGGTAAAAACTAAATATTACATACAGCATACATATTTTTTCTAATTGGGGAGGAACCATCGTTCTGACTGCCAGTAGAACTATATTTAAATAACGTTTACATTAAACACATTTAAAACGTTATATGACAAAAACAAAATCTCATGAAGTTTTAATAACAAATTATTAAAATGGTAATTTGTAATCCTTAATAAACATTACACTTGTGTAGTAGACGTACAGCCAACAATAAACTTTGAAACAGTGTAAACAAATTGTAAAAACTTGTAGAAAGAGTGTAGTTAAAGCCGAATTTGGCATTATAATAATCCCTGTCCTGGGTAGACGTGAAAGGTAGTGCGGCTTGACGTGTCTCTATGAAGATATAGTAATTACTTTAACACCCTTTGGTGCTTTTGGCGTTTGTTATACTTGCTTTATTTGTTTACTTCCTTCCAAGATGTTTCAGCAAATCTTATAAATGATATATTTTCAGGTTTTAAAATTCACTGTTGTTAATGTGCTGAAGAATTTTAAAACTGTCACGTGTGCGGGACCCACATCCCTCTTAATTTGTTTCAAAACTTTAAACCATTAAGAAGATTTTTGTTGATTTAGTCTAATTAAACCAATGGGAGAATATAAGTCGGTTCTGGTCGTTGTTTTATATACGTCTCTATGGACAATTTGCTCGCATAGATTATAAACCTAAGTAACCCGATAAGAAGAGTTTTTCTAAGAAAATGGTGAATGTGTTTAACATAATTAAAATGCGGTATTGAGGAACCAATAGGTGTGACCATGTATTATATTCTATTACATACTTTGTCTTGCTAGTACGAGAGCATTTTGCTACATGCAGTAGCTCTAACTACTTCGTTCAATAAATGCTTTTTGTCATTTATGACTTCTGTCACATTAGTCTTTATGCTTGGTTTGTCACCTTGTATTTCCCGTAAAGGCGACAACTGTTCTTTTACGTTCATTCATACAAAAGGTTAAAATCATAGTCGAAAGTAAAAACCTTGCTCAAAATCTTGAGATGTTTGTGGAATTAAATCTACTAAGCAATTTAAAACAAGTCTTAAATTCATAGACATTAAGACATCCTAATCCCCCCAAAGCTATCTTTATCTATTACCATATATTTTACCTACTTAGGCACTTAAATAAACAACATAAATAATGCAAATTTGAAAATATATACATTTAAGATTTCCGTTAAGCATTGAAATTACAAACTTTTAAAATATTTCATCAATACACTAACCCCCTAAGCCACATTTCAACCACATGGATGTGTTGTCTTTATGAAAATGCTATTGTTTTTCTACTCCAATTATGAGGCATGTGTGTGCTAAATTTAAACTTTCTTACATTTTAAGAAGTTGAATAATTAGTGATGAGTTAGTGTGTGAAGGCTTTGGACTTTAAAGATGTGTGTGGAGGTTTTGCTTTCTAAAATAAACTAAGGGAGCGATTTGTGTCATTGTAATATAGTTATATTTTTAAAGCGGGGTAGTAGAAAACGGAAACTCCCAAAGTAACTATTATATATGTGTTTAAGAAACATATAAATGAAAGTTAGGATGAAGTCTAAGACTAGAGTCCTCACTCGAAACAATTGTAGAAAACAATTGTTTAAAAATAGTAATCAAAAGAAGGAAAACATAAGAAGAAAGCTGAAAAGACAACTTGCATTAATTATTATTCTCACAAGTTTCTCTGCTCACAAATAATTAATAATTCCTCTGGCCGTGTAAATAATAGTTCCATCACAATCATCCAACGACGTAAAGTCGCAATTTTCAGACAAATACTCGGTCTTCGTATGGTTTCCTGACACTAAGTTAAGATTTCTTTACTTGCCTAACAATTTGTTGAAAGATTGGCAAGCTAAACAATGTTATTTGAGAAAAGAATTATTGTTTTATATTTTTAACCCTTTCAATGCCATTCCATTTCGACCACACCACAGCTGGTCTTCTACTACTTTGTATGTTTATTTTATATCAATTAACTACCGGCTCCTAGTCTATAACAAAACATAAACATTAATGAACAAAAGTTAGAATATAAAATATAATATTTACAAGGATTTTATAATTCACATCAATGATATCGGGATATGTTTTCAGTGGTGTAGTTGTACTCTATGGAGTCTCACATTGGGGTTTAAAAACGTGGAAAGGTTTTCTTGTAGTACCTAAATAGTTCTGCAGTTTATAAATATAATAAGTTGTACGCATCGTAATTTTCGAGAAAGATATGAACTGTAAACATCATATAAAACATGAACCAAACTAGAGAAATGAGAGTTTTGTGCTAGTTATATATTATATTTTCCCTAACCTTACACGGTCGGTGTTTTGGATTTTAGGTCCGCACACGTCACAAAATAAGTATTACAATCAAAATTGAGTAATATTTCATTTTCCCTGTACAAAGCCATTTTCATTCAACATGTTGAAACTGATACTGTACTTGGATAGCTATGTATTGTGCTGTTCATAGTTCAAGGCCTTTCGGTGTTAGTAAAGAACAATGAAAATAGGATTCTTGAGTTCTCGTGAGTCAGGTGATATCTGGGCATTGGGTGTATAAAACTCTCGTTTTTTATTTGTTAAATATTAACATCAAATCATTACGCCAACACAGAGGTTTTTTCTTATTGTGAATCCATTGCATTGAAAGAAACACAACAAAACATTTCAGCTCCATAGACCATGCAGCTTTCGAAATGTTTCTGAAGACTAAGGAAATATTCAATTAATCAAATATCTTCAATCAAATAAACCATTTGGGGCTAGGACCCCGTGTAGAATATCATATGTCTGGTTGAATTAGCTCAAGATCTTCTTGCAAATAGTTGAAATTAATAAATGCGGTCATAAGTTTTATTAAAATCAATGATACAGTTTTTGTCCGTAGCGGACATAGTGGGAAATGTAACCGAAAAATCTAATATTAAAAGAAATTTAAGTTTCTGAAAAACTGCTAGTAAGATGATATATACAACGGGTAAGTGATATTTTATTCATATAACATAGAATTGAGAATATGTTTCAAAAATATTTATAACAACAGGGCTCTTAGCAATTTTCAGTATTTTATTTACTGCAACTTCGAAGTCTTTTAATAATTAAATTATTACTTGTATTTTACCCATATGATGAATTAAAAAAAAATTAATAAATGTATTTTTTGTAAGGACTAATAGACTAATAGACAAATTAATTATTTTATGACATCAGTTAGTATGTTGATAACAATCTCAAATGTAAAACAATGACGTTAATCAACGCGTTAAATTTGTTTATAGAGTAGTTATTGTTAAAAACAAAAATCCAGTTTGTATGCAATGTAACATAATTTATAACTGATTTTATTGATTTTTTTGTTATAATCAGCTCAATAACACACTGTAAACAATATTGAACGCCCCAGTGTAGCAGTACATAAGGAAACTTCATGAGATGTGGTTGGTGCAGCACTCTGGTAGCGAAATCCTGAACTACTACTAGCTATGTGGTGATACAGAGAACAACATAGAATATTACAATAATTAAAATAAACGTTAGATTACAGAGTTCGAGTGCAAATTTTTATATGTTGAAAAATAGATTACTTTAACACACTGTCCAATAGATGAAACTGTCCACAAACTAATCTTTCAATGTCAATCTTGCTTAATAATATTCACCCTGAAGGGGCACTCCTATCTTTCAAATTTTAAATGCATTCTTTTTGCTACTTTTTTAGAAAGAATATGTTTTTTCAAACCGTAACTAAATAGCCTTATTTGTGTTTAACATATTGCAAGTCACTTAAAATAGAAACCCCATCGTAAAGTACTATTTCTGCAAATCGGAAAATCAAAATACTTCAGCTGATTGTAACAATTTTCAACGTAAAAATCAAGCTACAAACTCCCATAGTGGAGTCTTTTTTACAGAAGTAGAAATTTGGACTTAAAATACGTTCTGATTTTTTGTTAAAATCGTTAGAAATTTCTTTTCGTCCACCTTACAATTGTTCAAAAAGTCCACAAATTTAAATCCAATTACAAGAAATAATAGAAGTACAAAATTAATGAAAAGAATCTTTTCTGACAATATTTTGACACTTTCTCTTTGAAGTTTATTCTTTGATGAAAGTGGCGGAAAAGCTGGCAAACATAAGAAATTTTATTTTTAGTTTTTACTTTTGATTTATGAACGTATGTAAATGGGATTAACATCACTTTGAGCTAAAGTACCTTAAAGCCACCAAAATATACAGACACTCGGTTTACACCAAAATACTTATTTTATATCTCTTTATCAAAATTTAATCACGTAAGGAGTAGTATAAATTGAAATTTTATGTTGAGGACGCTCCTAAAATTGTGTTTGCTTTTGTGTGTTTTAGGAAAATATGTCCTATTGTTCTTGAAACATTCCTTAAGTTTTATTTTTCTATTCGAAACTTTTCAAAAATAAACCCAGAGGGGATTATGCTCTGACCTTTTTTCCGAAACAAGGTCTACATTTTTGTTACTAAAAAATTTTTAATCCTTCTAAACTTAAGAGTGAAATGTTTTAAAAACACATTGTAAACACATAGTATTATTTTCATCAGAAGGTATAAGTAAATTGCAATAAAATTATTATTTTTACCATTCAGAAAAAACATCTACCAGTTGTGTCTATATTTTGGTATTTTGTAAAACAAGCAAAGTTAAAAACTGGGATAAGAATATTACGCTTTTAAGTTATAATCTGCCAAATAATCTATCTATCAATCAGTTACATTAACTTTATTTAGACATGTCTCATTAAAATATCGATTTACGAAGCAGCCAAATCTAAAACAACGTTTGACACACGGCTTACATGATGTCAAGGAAATAATGTTGTTTTACCATTTTTGGATTTCTATGAAACTAAATTGGGGCATTGCTGCTGTAAATGTAAAATTATGAGAGTTCTTCGAATACAACGTAGACTTTGGTTAGATTCCAAGAATCTGTCAATTAGTGAATACTGAAAAACTTACATCTCAGTTCCGTCTGACTTCCGACTTGCCCCGTGTTGCAGGCCTTGACATTTCTACCATGCCCAGGAGGCGATAACAGGGGCTCTGAGGTAGCCTGAATACATTGGCCTACTGGGCATCCTTCCAGGTGATGAAACTTTCAAAAATACTCCCAGCAGACGTATCAGAAATCGTAGATTTGTTCTAAATTTAGAGATTTTTAGATCTGTAATTCTATTGAACGGCAAAGGTTAATTTTAATATTCAATATATTTTGTTTGATAAGCCTATGAACAACCACGAATAAATAAATTTAATAATTAATCCAAGAGCATTTTAGCTTTTGCCAAGTCAACCAACAGTACATTCCAACCCTTCAGAAAATAATTGACCTCCACTTTCGAAATCTATGAGGTAATGGTTTTATTTATCCGTAATTGCAATACCTTTATAGGTAAAATAAATGTCAATCACTAAATTGAACCCTACTCACTGCCTTTAATGTCTTAATATTACCATATTTAAATTGTAATACAACCATGATAATTTAATACTATAGGAAGGATAAATACAGTTCTTGTTGTTGTTAAAATAAATAAATACAGTTAAAAATGTCGTTTAAAAATTATTATTTTAACTAAAATGACTCCCCTTTACGTATAATTTGAAAATCGTAACATAAAGATTCTAAATTAATTATTCAAGGATATATATATATAATATATATAATATATATATATATATATATAAGTAGATATGAATATGCCGGTTCTAGACCACTTTTGGGGACAGACAGAAAATCAATGTAAAATACTGTCCATTGAACCATAAACAAATCTAATAAAATCTAACAGGAAAGCACGAATGTTAAATAACCGAATCTTTAGCTGTTTTACTGTTCAATGTTTGCTTCTACATTTATAAGCTGTTTTAATGAAAAAAAATCAAAAAATCTTAATAAAAAATCTTTATTCTACAAAGTTAATTGTAACACAGTCTTTATCTTTTATAGTCTTCTTTCCAGTAACAATCAAGTGTAATTTTTCATTTTTGTTTAATTCTTTAATCTTTTTTCTCATCCAAAACAGTCAAAAATCTGTTCGGCAAGTGTACTTTACAATCTTCCAACTCGGCAATTATTGTAAACCCGAATTTATATAATTTCATTTTCTCCAAATTCAAGATTCTATATCTCTTTTTTTCTTCCAATTCCACTAATTTCTTATATTCTTTGAATCTTAGTTCACCAACCTTATTCAACTCTTGTAACAGCGCTGCCATTTATTATAGAAAAATCTTTTTAACTAAATTTAGTTAAAAGATTTTTCTATAACAAATAGAACAATCTGAAAACATTTGACCAGAAAATTGTGCTGATTTGTGTCAAAAATCACTACTTCTCAAAATTTAATTTTACAAATTTTTGCTCTTTAAATAGAACAATCTGAAAACATTTGACCAGAAATTGTGCTGATTTGTGTCAAGTTGTCACAAAAATCACCACTTCTCAAAATTTTAGTTTACAAAATTTTTGCTCTTTAAATATGGAGCGGAAAAAAGATAGAGTGCCCATACTGCAAAAAAGACATTTTTGAACATCACTATACTCGTCATTACAATTCGAAAAATCATTTGAAGAACAAAGAAATTTATAATAAAGAACTAAATTATTTAAGACAGTGGGCTAGAGAAAATAAAATTGCCGATCACGAAAACATGTTTAATATTGAGAAATTACGTGAATTAAAGAGAAATTTCAAAGTTGAAAAGAAAAATCTCGACCTATTTAATGATGAAAAACTTCATTCAATAGCTGAAAAGTTGGCTATCGGTACTAACGATAAAACCAAGTCTGAAATGATCGAAGAAATTGATAAAACTCTTAAAGTAAAATCCGAAAATATCATTGATGTAGAAGTTTTATCCTCAATACACGGTCTTTTCAAGCAATACATTTTAACAAACTTGAACGACAATTCCATGTCAATTTACAAATATCTTTCAATTATGCGGTCAGAAATTAAAAGTTTAATCGAGAAATTTCAAGAAAATGTTAAAAAATATGAAGGGCTATCTCTCTTTGGAATGTGAAATACGAACGAACTTTAGTGAATGGTGAACCGCAAACATGTCTAATGTATTTTACTATCAAAGCAGACGTAATCTTTGACGTAAACGACTTTATTACTAAGCAATTTAATAAATTAACACATCGAGAAACAAACGAATAATCCAAATAAAGGTTCCGGATGGACATTTAAAAGTTGTAAACAACTAGTTTTGAGCCTTAATAAACATGAATTTATGAACGCAGGATCATATATCGATTTACCAAAGGAAATCAAAGATAAAAAAGCTTGTGTAAATATCAAAAATAAAGATGATTATTGCTTTATTTACTCTATCCGATGCGCTATTGAAAAACCCGAGACTCATGTTGACAGAGCAAAACAATACGAAAAATTCGTGAACGATGAGATATTTTCTGGATTCGACTATCCTATGTCTTTAAAAGATATACAATTATTTGAAAAACGAAGCAGCAAAGCAAAGTACAAGTATCCGAAAATGTCTGTAAATGTCTATACTTTTGATGAAAAACTACACATAGTACCGTTGCAAATTTCAGAAGTTTATGACGCCAAGTTAGAAGTTGATTTATTGTATGTTAAACAAGATGATAAATCCCATTATGTTTTGATAACAGATTTAAGTAGATTAGCGAGTTCACAGATATCAAAAAATGCTCACAAGACGTTCTTGTGTCGAAGATGTTTAAGCCATTTTTACAAATCTGGAGATTTAACAGATCACTTAGAAATTTGTAAAAATCATGAAGTTTGTAAGCCAATTATGCCATTTCCAGGTCAAACAACTAAATTTACTAATTATCAAAAGAAATTTAACCATCCGTACGTAATTTATATGGACTTTGAGAGCATATTAGAGAAGATTCCCACATGCAAAAACAATCCGCAAAAATCGACTACAACCAAGATTCAGAAGCATATTCCTTATGGTTTTACTCTATATTTAGTGTCTAATGTGACCAATCGTATGTACAAGCCGATATGTTATCGAGCAAAAAATGAAGAAGAGTTGCCGAACGTTCCTGCAAAATTGTTTGAAGAACTCAATAAATTATCGAAGTACATAGCTAAAAAAATATAATTCAAAGAACATGAAGCCCATGAAATTGACTGACGAAGAAGAAATTTCGTATCAAAATTCAAATCTTTGCCACATTTGTGAAGAAATATCGTATCAAGACACTGAAAAAACTTTAGGGTTTTTACCAGATAATTGGAGTTCTGCTTATGATGCATTCAAAAAATGCAGAGATCACTGTCATTTGACTGGAAAATTTCGAGGTGCAGCTCATAGAATTTGTAATCTGAATTTGAAATTTCCTCAGAATATTCCCGTTTTCTGTCACAATATGTCTAATTACGATACGCATTTGTACATAAAAGAATTGGCAAAAACAATACGGTAATGTTGATTTGATTGCAAACACCGATGAACGATATATAAATTACTCTGTAAATTCTGGATACGGGTATGAATTTGATGGTGACAAACCTAGAAAGTTCATCAAGTTTTCGTTTGTAGACACGTTCAGATTCATGGCCTCGTCTATAGAAAAGTTAGCTAAAAATCTAAAGAGAGAAGACTTCAAACATACAAATCATTTTATACAAGATGGACTGAATGAGATAATAGAAAGACAGCCAAATGACGAAGAAGAAATCTTTAAAATTCTATCTGGAAAAGGAATATTTCCCTATGAATTTATCGACAGTATTGAAAAACTTGATTACAAAGAAGAGCTGAAAATTCAAGATTTCTATTCACTCTTGACAGATGAGAGCATATCTGAGAAAGATTATCAACACTACTTAAATGTTTGGAACAAATTAAAAGAGAAAAATCTGGGAAATTATTCTGATTTGTACAACATTCAAGATGTTTTATTGCTCGCTGATATCTTTGAAAATTTTAGGAATATTTGTTTGAATTGCTATAAGCTTGATCCAGCACACTATCTGACTGCTCCTAGTCTTGCTTGGGATGCTATGTTAAAATTAACGAAAATTGAGCTTCAGCTAATTAACGATTATAACATGTATTTAATGATTGAAAAAGGCATTCGCGGAGGCATTTCTCAGTGTATTAAACGATATGTGAAAGCAAATAACAAATATTTGAAAGATTTCGATAAGACAAAACCAGAAAGCTATCTGTTGTACGTCGATGCAAACAACCTTTATGGGTATGGTCTTATGCAAAATTTACCATATAACGAAATCAAGTGGATGGATCCTAAAACGTATACAACAGCAGAATGGAAAGAAACAATTTTGGAACTCACTGGCGACGAAGATTATGGCTATATTCTCGAAGTTGATCTTGGATATCCAACGAATTTACACGAACATCACAAGGATTTACCTCTTGCTCCAGAACATTTTAAAAACAAACTTTGCACAACTCTACTGGATAAAACTGAATACGTTGTTCATTCGAGAAATTTGAAATTCTATCTGGAACAAGGAATGGTGTTAAAACATGTGAATAGAGTTATCGCATTCGATCAGAAGCCTTTTATGAAAGAATACATTGATTTTAACACAAACATGAGAACCAAAGCTACAAGCGACTTTGAAAAGGACTTTTACAAGTTAATGAACAACTCAGTTTTTGGAAAATCTATGGAAAATGTGCGAAATAGATGTGATATTAGACTAGGAAATGAAGAATTTTCAATGAAACAAGCTAAGAAAACAAATTTCAAATGCTTTAATATCTTTGACGACAACTGTATAGCGAGTCACATGTACAAACAAAAGGTTAAATTTAACAAACCGATTTACATAGGATTTTCAGTTCTCGACCTCTCAAAATTGCTAATGTACGAGTTTTATTACAACAAATTAAAGAAGTTTGATCCAGATTTGAATCTGTGTTACATGGATACAGACAGTTATTTTCTAGAATTGAAACGAGATCCTTTTAAAATTATTAAAGAAAATATAGATGACTTTGATACAAGTGATTATCCAAAAGATCATGAATGTTTCACTACTAAAAATAAGAAGGTAATAGGGAAATTCAAAGATGAGTTAAATAGCGAAGTTTTAGAAGAATTTTGTGGTTTAAGGTCTAAGATGTACTCGTACAAATATCTAGATAAAAATCCAGTAAGATGCAAAGGGATTAAGAGAAGCGTTGTAAATAAAACAATAAATATCGAAAACTTGAAGAAATGTTTGTTCGAAGATAAAGAAGAATTTAGGGAGATGACAGTAATCAAAAGCTACAAACATGAGTTGTACACAGTTACCATAAACAAGTTAGCACTGAACGCTAAAGATGATAAGAGAATTGTCCTAGAAAATAAGATCGATACAGTACCGTATGGCTATGAAGCAAAATCTGATATATTAGACGAATTAAATAAACTTGGAAACTTTGATATGTAAATGGAAGATGATTTAATTCACTGTCACAAGTGTAAAAAGAAAACGAAAAATATAGATTCAAAAATCGTTCAAACTCAAAATGGATTGTATAGAATTGCTGCAAAATGTTCAAAATGTAAGACAAACAAGAGTAAGTTTATAAAGAATCCAAATCCAAAACCTGTTAAGCAAGAATTGAAGACTAAAGATGAGATAGAGATTGAAGCTCGAGAAATTCATGCACCAGTACGAAAAAAGTTTAAAAAAGAGAAAAATTATAACATTAGGAATTGACGATTTATGGGCAGCAGATTTAGTTATAATGTCTAACTATTCAGATCAAAATGATGGATTTAAGTATATGTTAAATGTTATTGATACTTTCTCAAAATATGCTTGGTCAAGAGCTATCAAAAGAAAAAACGGCAAGGATATTTCAAAAGCTTTCGAAGATATAGTAAAAGATGCCATAAGGATCAATCACAAACCTCCAAACTTACTTCATACAGATAAGGGTTTTAGAGTTTTAAAAATAAAGAATTTAACGATGTTTTGAGAAAATACAACATTAAGATTTATCATACTGAAAACGAAGAGAAATCAAGTATTGTAGAGAGATATAACAGAACTCAAAATGAGAGAATGAAAGTAATTTTTGAGATTAATAAAAACTTTAAATGGATCGATATTCTTCAAAAAATCGTAAACAATTATAAACGATACAGTTCACAGCACAATCAAAATGAAACCGAAAGACGTAGATAAGGATGCAGAAAAGGAGTTATTAGAGACCGTTTTCAAGTATGTTCCACCTGAAATTCACACGAAAACTAAATTTAAAGTCAATGATCATGTAAGAATTGTTAGTAAAAAACAAACATTTTCGAACAAATATAAGAACAATTGGTCAAGAGAAATCTTTGTGATTTATCAAATTAATAACACAGATCCTGTAACTTATAGTATAAAAGATTTAAATAATGAAGAAATAACCGGAAAGTTTTATGAATATGAATTGAGAAAGTCAAAGATTTTTTCTATATAAATGGAGGCCCAAAAGAAATGTTCAATGTGCAAAGAATTAAAAGGTTTTGAAGAATTTTATAAAGATAAGAGTAGAAAAGATGGAATTATTTATAATTGTAAAGATTGTTATAGGAAGTATCATAAAGAGCTGTATGATAAAATAGAAAAATTAACTTTGGAAGAGAAAGAATGTCTTAAATGTAAAGAAACTAAAAAAATTTCAGAGTTTAATAGTGACCACTATAGTAGAGATAAGAAAGACTCATATTGTAAAGATTGTGTAAAGAAGAATCACCATAGATTATATTATGAAGATACTCAATGTGAATGTGGAAGAACTATAAAATGGTTAAATAATTATCAAAAACATTTACAAACAAAATATCATAATTCAAGAGTTTTAAACATTTTCATCGTGTAATAATTTGTTCTATATAAATGGAGTCTCAAAAGAAATGTACAAAGTGTCAAGAAGAGAATAGAAAAGACTGTTATTGTAAGGAATTATATGATAAAATGAACAAATTTAACTTTAGAAGAGAAAAAGTGTTACTTTTGTAAAGAAATTAAAAATATTTCTGAATTTAATAACTGGCAGTATAGTAAAGATAGAAAAGATGCTTTTTGCAAAGATTGTGCTAAAATAATTTTCAGCGAAAGTTATAAAAACGAAATGCCTTGTGAATATGAAAAAAAGAATTCTACAATGGTTACCTAGTTATGCTAAACATTTACAAACAAAATATAATAAATCGAGAGTTTTTAGTAAAATTTAGAAACATTTTCATCGTGTAATTTAGATATTCTATAAATCAGTCGAGATTCTGCCATATTTGTAGTAAAATGATTTCCGTTGTATAAAATATTCAAAGATTCTTTCATTTGGTTGTAGAGATTTATACTATTTGGATCTCCATGTCTTAATAAAATTTCCATTTCTGGGTAATCAATTTCAAGTTCTTTCAATCTTTTCGGTATTTCTCTCTTTTGAGCTCTGATAACGTAATAAGGCCATTCCCACATGTGATTCTTCTTAATTAACACAAAAACATGGTGTTTTTTCTTATCAAAATCTTTACAAACAAGATCTGGTTTCATTAAGTCAATTTTTACACTTTGTTTTGCAATTATTTCCGTTTTGATTTCATCTTTTAATTTGCAAGTGCTTAACTTTGTCCTCTAAATATTTAATCTTGTTTTCAAGTTTGTACACACCAAATTTACGAATGCTTGGTAAAAACATCTCTCGTAACCCATTGTTGAAAGCTTTTTGCTTCTATTTTATGAGATCTTAAAATTAACGAATAAAGTCCTGATTCATTAATGAAAATAGTATCTTTGTGAATATTTGCGAGGTGGCCCTCGAGGGCTACCTTATCTTTTAGATAAAAGTATTGAGATTTGTCACCTTCATCGACATTATTTCTAATCGCTTTTTCTGTATTGTTATATTCCAATATTTCTGCAACATCTTTAGCCTTAAACCAAAATTCATTATTTTCGTCAACAATTGTTAAAATTTCTTTATTATTGAATTTTAGTTGATTATTTCTTAGATCTATGACTGACTCCATTTAGATAGAAAAAAAATTTAACAAGCAATTATTATTTTGAGTTTAAAGGTCGAAGAAAATAGTGTCTGGATGTAATTTTTGTAAGAGTCGCGATTCGATACCCTTGAAAGTTTAAAGGTAGTCTATTCAATAGACCCCCTTGATTCATGTCCGTTGCTTCGACAATCTTAAATAAATTGTTGTTTTACTCTCATTATTTAATAAATTTCCCTCAGAGTCTTGAATAGTCAGAACGATTTTTTGAATTCTTTTAATATTTTTTCTAATTGGAATATAATCGATTTCATTCGGTTTTTCACTGATTTTTGATCCATAAGCAACATTTGGGGAAAAAAGTGTACAAAATTTCAGATTCTTTGTGTAAATGTTCGGTATGATTTTCAAAACTAGGTTCAACGAGATTGCAGTGCACTTCAATTACATCGAACGGTCTAAATTTTGGCGTTTTATTTCCTAAATATACCTGATTTGGCTCAATAGTTTCTTGAACAAACCCTAACAAATCTACAATAATTGCTGAAAACATTATTCTTACTGGTGATTTTATTTGAATTTTATTAGAGAGATAATTTTTTTGCATTTCAAACTTGTTTTCGTCAAAGTTTAAAGATTTTATCTGATTGTTTGAATGTTTTCAGATAATTTTTAAGGGAATTTTTTATTTGATCGAAAGTATAATATCCTTTGTTTAAACCATAATATTTTGTTATGTTCTTCTCACTAAATCCTATACAATAAGGAGAACTTTCACTAATATTTATTACAAAATTGTCAGAATAAAAACCGCTTAAACCGATAAAATAATTTGATTCTTCCTCTAAGTGTATAGGATGTTCCAAGTTTAAAACTAATTTAGAGCTTTCTGAAGTCAACTTGAACAGCTTCATTTTCGCAAGCGTTGCTTCAAGATGAAAATCTTCTATTTAAATGGAGAAATTTTTAAAGCAAAAAGATCAGATAAAACTTCAAACGTTTGAAGAAAATAAGAAAGATCAACCAATCAGATTGTTAATTGTTGGTTCAAGTGGATGTGGAAAAACAACTTTACTATTGAATTTTATCTACAATAGGTTGATTCCTTATTCCAATTTGTATGTTTTTAGTAAATCTTTAGAACAAGACGCCTATAAAAAATTACAAGAAAGATTTGAAAATATTGAGAAGAACTTAAGTAAGAAAATATCATATTTTTATAATGCTTCTGAGGACATAGTTCCGTTAAGCGAATGTAAACCCAATTCGTTAATCGTTTTTGATGATTGTATTTTGGAAAATCAGGACGTTATTAAGGAATATTTCGTAATGTCTCGTCACAAAAAACATATCTTGTATCTATCTTTCTCAATGCTTTTCAAAGGTTGATAAACAAGTTATTAGAAATAATTTGAATATGTTGTGTGTTTTTAAGCAAGACGATCACTATTCGAGAAAGATTTACAACAATTATGTGGGATCTGATATGAGTTTTAACCACTTTAATGAATTGTGTGATAAAATTTGGAAAGAAGACTACGGATTTTTAACTATTAATCTAACTTTGAAGCCTAAAAATGGCAAATATTTGAATAAATTTTCCAATATAAACGTGTGATAATCTAGTTGTTTTCATGATTTTACGTTCACGTTCCACGTTCACGTTCATGTTCCACGTTCACGTTCCACGTTCACGTTCATGTTTCACGTTCATGTTTCACGTTCATGTTTCACGGTTTTACGTTCACGTTCACGTTCCACGTTCACGTTCATGTTTCACGTTCATGTTTCACGTTTTTACGTTCCACGTTCACGTTCATGTTTCACGTTCATGTTTCACGTTCGTGTTTACGTTTCACGTTCATGTTTCACGTTCGTGTTTCACGTTCCACGTTCCACGTTTACGTTTCAAAATTTTCCTAAATAAATGGCGAACGTAACTTCAGAAGAAGCAAAAAAACTTGATCAAATAGAAAAGAAATTAATCAAAGAATTTAAAGAACAGATTCGAATTGATGAAAAAGAACAAGAATTTATTCAAAAAATTAATCAACCTGTAACATCTGCAATAAAAAATGTTGAGGGCAAAATTGAAAATGTTTTAAGCGATAATCAAAATTTGATGAATTTGGTTCCAGTTGTACGACAATTTGCTGATATTTCGATACCAGAATCTGAGTTTGAATTGCCAAAATTACCATCTTCAACACCATTTAGACCTCGAATCATTGAAGACTCTACCATAGTTGAACCAATAAGTCCTGGAACAACGGATATAATAATTGGTGA
Source organism: Homalodisca vitripennis (assembly GCF_021130785.1). NCBI lineage: Eukaryota > Metazoa > Arthropoda > Insecta > Hemiptera > Cicadellidae > Homalodisca > Homalodisca vitripennis. The sequence continues at coordinate 43,607 of NW_025778314.1, forward strand.
AATTGGTAAAAAAATTTCTTCCTAGAGCAAAGGATGATAAATTTGGTTTGTATTGGGACAGAAAAAAGAAAAGTTTTATGATTGGAAATTTGCCCGTGAATTTTGAGCATAATGATATCATTATTAATGAAAAAACATATGAAGGAACTCAAGGTTTATGGAGATTATTAACAGGCACTGATGTTCCAAAAAGACGGTTTATATTCTGAAGAAGACTTGAAAAAGTATACTGAAATTTTATGGAAATCTGATTCAATTTACAAAAATAATGATCCATCTACTAAGAAACCAAAGTCAAGTAAAGGTAAAAAATATCTCAATTTGATTAAACCAATTTGGGAAAAAAGAATCGAAGGATCAGGTGTGAGAAAATACAGTGATAATAAGATTGAATACAGATATATCGACGATTTGACAAAACTCGATGGAATTATAAATTATATTTATGCTCAAGAAAAGGCTGGAAACAACAATTTTTTGAACGAAAAGAAAGCGATTAAAGATTTTATTTCGAACAAACTTGATGAAATGATTGAAAAACCTGATGGAATTAAATATTTAAAACGAGTTTTGCCGGCAATAAGTTCATCTATGATTGAGGGTAGTGGACTTTTGAATGATTTTATCAACAATTTACCTTTTGAATTACACGTACCAACTTATCAGTATCTGGGGCCTGGCACAAAACTCGAAAAAAGACTAAAAAGAGGAGATCCTGGTATAAATAAATTAGATCAAGCTGCTATGGAAACACGATATTTTTTATGCAAAACATAGAGACACAAATTCCAGACATATCGCAGATAAAGTTTTGCAAGATAAGGCAATGGATAGATTTTTATCAAAAGATGCTAGTTTAGGTGAAAGATTTGTTGCGCTTCCAACAGCTGGAGCAATGTTTTTGAAGAGAAAACTAGGAATGGGAATCGAAGAGAACTTGAAATTTTAACTATATAAATGGAGGTGAATGTAAATTTCAGCAAAAAATCAGAAAGAAAAAATAAAATCCGCTTTTAAGAAGAAAATACCCGTTAGTATTCAATTTAAAATAGATCAACTAAAAAATGGCGAAGATAAGATATTTTTAACAAATAGACAATACAATAAACTCGAAAAAACATAAGAAAAACAATAAAGGAACCAGAATAGAATTTTCTTATAATCAGTTGAAAGAACTTAAAAATGGTGGACTTTTGAAAGATTTATTAGATTTTGGAGAGAAAATATTCCAGTTGTTAAAAATGTTGTTCCTTATGTTCGTAAAGCTGCTCCAATCGTTAAAAAAGATGTGATTCCTATTGTTCGAAACATTTTAAATTGGTTAGATAAAGAGTTGGAAGATGTTACAGGATCTGGATTAGATGAAAAAACTTTGAATTACGTGAAATCAAACATCGGAAAAAAAAATTTGAACCCTTAACATTCGGAGAATTGGAAGAAATCTGCAAAAACATTAAACATTTTAGAGGAATTTTTATGCGCGATACATTACCTGAAAAAGTTAAGAAATTTGAATGTGGAATTGTGAATTTAGACTCGATTATGGGAAGTGGAACGCATTGGGTTTGTTATTATAAGAATGATAAGAATGCCTGTTATTTTGATTCGTATGGAAGAATTGAGGGACAAACCACCTATAGAATTGATTAAATATTTGAAAAAATCAAGCGTCTACTACAATGATTCTCAGATTCAAGACTATAAAGATCCCCCAATTTGTGGTCATTTATGTGTTTTTGTTTTGAATGAACTGAGTACTGGTAAAGATTTTAAAGAAGTTGTTAACAAATTATTGCTTAATAAATATGGATTCACAAAATATTTTTGACGTATTTGGAACACAAATTATTCAAAATGTAGATAATAGTTTGAATTTTGATAGTTTGAGAAATGAGTTTGATAACAAGTTAGAAAATGTATTACAAAACCTTCCAGATTCAGATATGTTTGCTGTCGAGATTGAAGATTTTAAAGCAGAATATGATAACAAACTTGCAAATTTCATGAGTTCAAATGAAGTTGCTGATAAAATAAAAAACATTGGAAAAAGAAGTTGATGATGGTGTAAAAAAATTATTTACCAATTTAATGTCTCACATCGAAAAAGCTGATGAAATTACTGAAGCGATCAAAGTTGAAAAGAATTATGTTAGTTTGGCTAATAAAAAAAGAATTGTCGGTGTTCGACCTGGTATTGACAAACATGATGTTGTTGTTAAAGAACAAATTTTAAAATCTCTAAAATTATCAGAAAACATCGATATTGTTGATTTACATGATCCGAATGTTAAAAAATGCCTTAGATTTTAAAGGAAAAAGAATTAGCGGTGTTAGTAAAGGAATTAATCCATTTGATGTTGTTGTAATGATTCAATTAGAAGATCCTATTAAAATGTTTAATGAACTAAAACAAAATTACGAGAATCATAAACAGCATGTTAAAGATTTTACAACAGAAGTCTATGACAAGTTAGAAGCCAGAAATAGAAGATCAGTAGACGATGTTGGTGAAATTAATGAAAAACTTACTAATTTTTAAAGAGTCTTTTGATAAGTTTAGTTTAGATGCTACGAAACCTTTTGAGAATATTGGTCATAAATTTGTTGAATACAATGATTCTTATGCTGTCAAATTTCAAAAATTAGAAAAAAAACTTAATAATATGGAGGAAGATCTTACTGAAATAGGTATTCGCGTAGGGTTTTATGCACGATAAATTTTCCCTAAATAAATGGCGCTCATATATTGTGTGAGGTGTAAGGCAAAAACTGAAACAAATGATATAAAATACTATGCAAATATCAATGGAGTTAAAAGAATTTCGGGAAAATGTGCTGAATGTAACTCAAAAAAGAGTCAATTTATAAAAAACTTGATTTTGAAATTTTTTCCTAATAAATAGAGATGGCGGGACATTACAGTGCTTTCGATCTTTTTATCATGCAACACGAAAGAGATTTGAAAAAAGAACATTGGGATGACATTTCTCAAAAATATGAATTATCCGAAGATATGATGAGATTATACGTAAACAAATTGAATTGGTATAACATTGCTAAATATCAAACTTTATCATCAGAGTTCATTCAAGAAAATATACATTATCAATTAAAAGATCATATGTCTGTTCTTTGTCTCTATCAACACTTGAGTATAAAGTTTTTGGATGAAAATAAAGATACAGTTGATTGGAACAATATTATAGATAGCGGTTACTATCCTGTGCAAATTTTATTGAAATATGTGGCCGAAATTGCAAAATTTAAGGAAGAGAATCCTGAATATGACGAAGTAGATCATTAAAAATGATTCTAATCTTTTTAATTATTTTACTAAAATTTATATCTTTTCTTATAAAAACGTACATTAGATCGATGAAAAAATGATATCTTTCTTATACATGATGTTTAAAATTTCTAAATTTTCTCTTATTAAATGGCGGACTACAGAAAATATGCTAGTGATATTGAAAGGGCGGAGTTTAAAAATTTCTATCCAATTAGTAAACAACATTTGAATGAACCGAATAAAAGAACTGAGTTTAATATTGATTTTGGAGATAACTTTTGCTCGTCTAACTTCCAGTTTTATATTTCTGGAACTTTAACAAAACAAGATGGTCAAGCATATCTTGGAACTGATAATGTTAGATTAATCGATAATTTTATACCGTTTTTATTTTTCTAAGATTGAAGTAAGAAAACACAATAAATTGATAGAAGAAGTCGAAAACTGTGGTCAATTAAGCACTATTAAAGGAACTATTTCGTATTCAAAAAGTGATGTTATTTCTCAAACTTCTAATGGCTTTGAATCAGATTTTAAATTTGGTGTTTTTGAAGCAGCTGGAAATTTATCTCATTTTGGATTAGGATTTTTTGAAAATGTTACTATTCCGATCTATAAAGGGAGGATTTTATCTAAGTTTTATAAGAGCAGAAGACGATGATGCGATATTAAAAACAAAAACTGGAAATGATATGCCAGTTGATGGCAAAATTACAATTACAGATTTTTTTTATTAGAGTTCCAATGATTGATTATAAAACCACGAGTAAAATTAGGTTGATTGATGAAATTACAAAAAGTCAAAACATTATGTTTAATTTTCTAGATTGGCAATGTATTGAGCAAAAAGGTATTTCCGGAACAACTTATTCGTTCGATATCACAAATATTTATAGAAACATCTTCAATCCCAAGTTCATTATTATAGGTTTTCAAACAGATAGACAGAATAATCAAGAAAAAAAATCCTTCAAAGTTTGATAGTTTGGATGTAAAAAAATATCAGAGTAAAATTGAACGGTTCTTATTATCCAGATGAATTACAAAATTTAAACATTTCCGGAGGTCTTTTCAGAATCATGTATCAGATGTATCAAGATTTTAAGAAAAGTTTACTGTAATAATAAGGAAATGTATTACAATCCTAAAGAATTTTTAGCGAATAGACCTATTTATGTCATTGATACAACAAAGAGTTTGACAAATATTTCTGGTTCAAAGAACGATATAATTATCAATATGGATTTTCAAAAAGCTGTTACAAACGCGATTTGTTATGTTGTTGTTGTCTCTGAGAAATTTTTAGCCTATGATGTGATTAAGAACGATATTTAGAGAAATTCAGTAAAAATCGCGCGTTTATTCGTCGGATAGTTTTAAAACTTTACAGAATTGTTAAAGACATTGATAAAAGTATACATTTTAAATTGCATTAAAAAATTTTGAAAAATAGGGATGATATTAGGAAAAAAACTATTTCAAGGTCATGGACCGGAAGTTATGATTTTAAAAAATACTTTAATATTTACTGATCCTATATACCAAATTTCAGCAAAAAAGCTCCAATAGTTCTCGAGATATAAGAGTTTTAAGATAAGGGATGATTGGGGTAGTTTTTGAAAATTTTGTTATTTTCATGATATTTTAAGTTGAAACTCGCTTGTTTTTTGAAGTTTTCAGAATTTTTCTGATAATTTTTTATATTTTTTTATGAATATTAAGAAATAGGGGATGATTTCACCCTTATGGATAAGTTAAGTCGAAAGAGTTAAGTATTTACTATATGTGTACCAAATTTCATTAAAATCGGTTTGAGTGGTTTTTGAACAAACAAGGTTTTGAAAGAAATATTGATATATACTTATTTAATATACATTGGAAAACTATAACAGTTCTAGGGAATTGAGACATTTCATTTTAACATGTTGGTAACACTACATCTCGTCTTCATCTCTTGCTGGGTGTTGGCCACGTATAGCTAGCCATGTGTGATCCTCCTCTATTTTAACGAAATTTAACAAGATATATCATTATTTAGAAGATTCTAATGTATTTGCAAGTTGAAGAAAGAAGATATGGACTTTATATGAAGTAAGAAGATTGTGTGATGTTCTGTGTTTCTTGTTAAAAGTGAAGTGAAGTGTTCCACTGGGCGTTGCCATTCATAGTGTTATTATATTTTATAAGTTACTTTTATATTTGGGACTCGAAGAAAGACATTACAAGAAGATTGTGAATTTGTGTAGACATTCTAAACTGTGATAAAACATTGTGTGAAAATAGTGATGTAAAGTGATGAATTGTACGACGAAAAGTATCAAGGTCACCGCGTTCCTAGTGGTAACGCCTACGTCATAGTTAGTGACACAAACGCCTCTCACATGTTTAAATAAAATGAGATTCGAGGTCACCGCGTTCCTAGTGGTAACGCCTACGTCATAGTTAGTGAAACAAACAGTCGAGGTCACCGCGTTCCTAGTGGTAACGCCTACGTCATAGTTAGTGACACAAACGCCTCTCACATGTTTCAATAAAATGAGATTCGAGGTCAAGCGTTAGTGGTACAAACGCTCACAGCAGACGTCACAAATCTACAGTTGATTGAAATAAAATATATGATACCTTTCTTCTTCTCCCATTCCCAATTTCTTAGAAGTTAAGTAGATATCGCAAAAACACGCACACTAACAACACTCATTTTGTATGTCTTTCATTATATCGTATTGAATTGCTGAATGACAAACGTTTCTCTTTTCTTCGTCAGAATCACACACACACAATATATCTGTTTCGTAAATGTTTTTTTCCATACAATTTATCCCAATCTACAACAAAAGCGTGATCTCTTATAAATTCCTTTGATAAATCTTGTTGTTTACAAAGACTTGTTAAAAAACTGGCTGTGTAGATATTCCTTTGACTTCTTAATATTCCAACAAATAAACAATGAAATTTAGCATAAAAGCGATGAAAAATGTCAGATTGTTGGTGTTTTAGTTTATTTTGTAAAAATCGGAATATTTTTCTTATTTTTCTATTATTTAATTTAAAATCTCCTATTACATTTAACATATTTATACTATCTAAGTTGTCTGTAATAAATTGCATTGAACACTTTTTAGTACTTAAAAGTTCTCTGAATTCGTTTTCATTTAAGGATTCGTTTTCACTTAAGGAAAATATCAACATTTGTTTAACATATTTAGGTAATTCAAAGAAGTCTTTATAACTATTTCCTGTGGTAAGTTCTTTAAATGCTAGAAACTGAAGTGATTTTGGAGAGTTCATGTTGTTTGGTGACTATTTAGTAGAAAAGTTTTTTATTTAAGAAAAATAATTTGCTAAATTCATATTATTCTCTTTCATTCCTTCTAAAACTTCAAAAATATACTCTTTCGCTGATGAAAAATCTCGATTTCTTCCGGAATAATCTTTGTAATCATAGACAAAATATCCTAAATAGTTGAATAATAAAATAAAAATCATTTCTCTTTATCTCGGTAGTTGAAATATAAACATAAACATTTGCGCTGAAAAATTTATATCTCGGCAGACTTAGTTCCATAATCTCCATTTATAAAAAAAATCTTTTTGTTTAAATGGAAGAGTATAATGCCAACTGTTACAAGTGTTATAATAGAGGAGAAATTGTTGATAAAAGATTCGTTTGTAGAGATTGTAATTTAATTTTGTATGAAAGACCTAAACCTAAGAAATTTCGAAATAAACTAACACATTTGAATAATCTGCTTATGAAATTACAATACGGAGGTGAGAAACAAACAAAATTTGTTACAGAATTTAGAAAACAGAATAAAAATTTTTACTTATCTCTTGGAACCGTTGAAAAAATTATTTTCCTTTTCAAAGAATACATTAGGTTTGTTGGTTTAAATACACACGTTTATTATGAAAAGATATTACCTGTTATTTTTTCATTATCTGGATGTTGAATTTGTTTATGATTTTGAACCAGAAATCCTCGATGATTTTATAGTACATTTGGAGAAATTAAACGAAGAACCTCGTGAAAAGAATGCGGTTTTACTCACATTCTCCCCGACTTCTCGAGTGATTGTTAGCAAATTTCATTTTTTCCGTCTTTAAATTTTTTCTATTTAAATGGAGTTCTTGAAAGAGTTAAATGATATTGGTGAATGCAAGTTTAAAGAGTATAAGAAGTTAAATGAATTGGAAGAAAGGAAGAAACATAGAATCTTGAATTTGGAGAAAATGAAAGATAAATTCGGGTTTACAATAATTGCCGAGTTGGAAGATTGTAAAGTACACTTGCCGAACAGATTTTTGACTGTTTTGGATGAGAAAAAGATTAAAGAATTAAACAAAAATGAAAAATTACACTTGATTGTTACTGGAAAGAAGACTATAAAAGATAAAGACTGTGTTACAATTAACTTTGTAGAATAAAGATTTTTTATTAAGATTTTTTGATTTTTTCATTAAAACAGCTTATAAATGTAGAAGCAAACATTGAACAGTAAAACAGCTAAAGATTCGGTTATTTAACATTCGTGCTTTCCTGTTAGATTTTATTAGATTTGTTTATGGTTCAATGGACAGTATTTTACATTGATTTTCTGTCTGTCCCAAAAGTGGTCTAGAACCGGCATATTCATATCTACTTATATATATATATATATATATATATATATATATATATAATATATATATATATATACAGGGTGATTCATGAAGTTCTCCCCCCACTTCTACAGCACATTGTACTAGTAAAAATAATGAAAAAAAAAATGTTATATAAACATAGGTCCGAAAACGCTTCGTTAGCGAGTTACAGCTAGCGAAAGATTTCGCCTGAATTCCCTGGGTAAAGAGTAAAATAAAGCCATACTGAACTTTTGGAAAGGTTAATTAAGTAAGAAATATCGTGGATTCTTATGTATTTTTACCTGATAAAGCTAATAAAATAGGTTTCAGAACTGTACCTGTAGTAGTTTTTGAGGGATTCAGGGTTAAATGCAAAAAATTGGGGCACGAAACAATGTTTTTTTAAGTTTGATGTATAATAACTTTGTTAAATTGGTAATAAATTACATAAAATCAACAAAACATTAATTGTAGAGAATTTAATTCTGAGAAAATTGATATAATCAAAGTCTAAAATAAAACAGAAATAAGTACCAAAAAATCGATTTTATTCAGTACAAATACATTACTAGTTTTAAGCAAAATTAATCAGGTTGGGCCAACCGTACGCACCTTTTTATAATAGATGTTCGAAAATGAGGCCATCATTTTCAATACATTTTGCAGCACGTTTGTGTATTGCTTTTGTTGCGTTTTCTTAATTTTTCAGGACTTCCCTGTATCTGCACAGCCGAATCCATAATACGGGCAATTAATTCATCATGAGAATTCACTTTTGTCTTGTATACAATGTCTTTCATCCATCCCCAGATGCAATAATCCAATGGAGATAGATCTGGTGATCTTGGTGGCCAAGGGTGAGGCCCTCCACGACCAATCCAGTGTCCAGGAAATTGATGATTTAAAGTAACCAGAAACGGCACGTGAAAAGTGGGGAGGTGCTCTTCCGTCATGCTGGAAGTACAAATTTTGTCTGAGATGTTAAAGGAACATTCTCCAACAGCTGCGGCAACTCTTCTTGAAGGAACTCAGCAAATAGAACTCAGCATTTAGGCGTCCAGGTAATATGAAAGGTCCAATCAGGCGATTGTGCAAAAGGCCACACCAGACATTGACGCTAAATCGGTGTTGAAAGTTCTGTTCCACTACCTCATGTGGATTTTCTTCTGCCCATGAGTGTTCATTGTGCAAGTTATTGACACCATCCCGAGTGAATTGTGCCTCATCCGTAAACAAAATACGCTTGTAGAGTTTGATTATTAATATTCAAAAAGTTGCAAAACTCCAAGCGAAGCGGACCATACCCTAGCTGTAGATGTAGAACCTTTTGTTTATGAAACGGATAAAATTTGTTTCGATTAAGTGACCTCCACACCGTTGACTGCGTAACTCCTATCCGCCTAGAAATACGTCGTGTACTTACACCTGGACTGCTGCGATGAACAGCATTAATAACAATATCATCATCAAGTTGGACAGCTCGTTCATAATTGGTTCTAGTGCTTGGTAGTGATCCTGTTTCCCCGAAGAGTACGAAATGTTCCTGAAATTGTTTTGGTATTTGGAATCCTCCTATTAGGGTAATGTAGTTCATATTCTTCTACAGCAGCTCTAGCATTACCATTACAGTAACCCAAAATAAAAACCATATCAGCGTATTCCTCTGATGTAAATAAGTAAGGCATTTTTTCGCTGAATAAACAATCGAATTATAACTCACAGAAAGATTGCATTTAATAACACGATTCACAGAACCCGATCTCCTGCTGTAGCTTGCAAAACACCACTAATACACAGTTCTAACGTAACAGTACAGAATACCATTGTTGATCAGCTGTTATTCGTGCGTTACCAACTTAGAAATTAATAAAACAAAAAACTGCATTTCGATGATTAGTAAACAATAATGGGAAAATGTTTGCTTCATTTATTTTCGAACATTTGATGTAAATTTTCATTAAAAAAAAAAATACAACGTAATAAAACATGATATTTTTATTTACAAACAAATTTATTTTACAGTTAATCTTGTTTGCTCAATTTATCTCATCATTAAGGAACAAAAATTTTGTTTTTATTTTATTTTAACTAAATACCGTACGGTATTTCTTTACAGCTAGTAATGTATTATACTGAATAAAATCGATTTTTTGGTACTTATTTCTGTTTTATTTTAGACTTTGATTATATCAATTTTCTCAGAATTAAATTCTCTACAATTAATGTTTGTTGATTTTATGTATTTATTACCAATTTAACATAGTTATTGTACATCAAACTTAAAAAAACATTGTTTCGTGCCCCAATTTTTTGCATTTAACCCTGAATCCCTCAAAAACTACTACAGGTACAGTTCTGAAACCTATTTTATTAGCTTTATCAGGTAAAAATACATAAGAATCCACGATATTTCTTACTTAATTAACCTTTCCAAAAGTTCAGTATGGCTTTATTTTACTCTTTACCCCAGGAATTCAGGCGAAATCTTTCGCTAGCTGTAACTCGCTAACGAAGCGTTTTCGGACCTATGTTTATATAACATTTTTTCATTATTTTTACTAGTACAATGTGCTGTAGAAGTGGGGGGAGAACTTCATGAATCACCCTATATATATATATATATATATATATATATATATATATATATATATATATATATATATATATATATATATATCTTGTTTAATGTTCTAAATTATTAAAGATGCGAATATAAAATGAAGTATGTAGCATGCAATTTAGTTTACATGTGGACACAATATATAGTCGATTGGTAAATTGGTAAATAAAATATGAATAATAAAAAATATCTTCAATAATAACGTAACATTTTAAGTAAAATCTTTATCTTGTTTTACTTTACTTTGTTGTATATGAAAGTTTATATTTGGACATTTGTTTTAGTGCCTATTGTAAATGACAACATATAATTTTGATGTCTTTCCTTTACTTAGAGCACGAAAGGTAATATTGTTGCTTTCCGTATAGCGCCTGCAATATTATGAAGCAATTACAAACGCCAAAGTGTACGTTTATCATAGAGGTAATTAATGAAGGCGTCCTTGTTTAGCGTTAAATAATAACGCCGTTTCATCTACAATGAGTAGCCTATATCACTTATCTCTAATATTTTGAAGAGGAACGTAACATTATCATGTAATCAAGTAAATACAAATGTGTAGTATAAATACATTATAATTTCTACGTAACTCCGTCATTTTGATTACTACACTACAGTGGAAATCATGTTATATGAAATATGTAAATATGTTTCCAAATAAATTGAAACAGGTTGAAATATAGGTGCCATTATCAAATTTACCAATATCACAATTTTTACTTATCTTTTACAAATAATGGGCCCAGAGGCAAGTGACCAGCGACTGTGTCATAAGTAAAATAAATGATTTTATTACAAATATTTAAAAAAATAAACATACACATATACGATAAAATGTATAAATTCAATCTCTGTTTTTAATGATATTTTATCATATCTAAGATAATCGTCATTAGGATAAACCTAAAAATAATATATTTAAAACATCGTTTAATAATTAATTGTACGTTTTTTTGTTTTTATGGAGGATTTGACGGAAACAGAATTACAGTTTCAACAAGACTATACATCTAGTCTGTCCTGGTCTGTAAGTTGGATCTTAAACTGGAATAGAGACGCTTATATATAATATTGAAACACCACACACATTGCTGAATATTTCTGAACCGTTGTTGTATATATATATAACTTGTTTAATGTTCTAAATTATTAAAGATGCGAATATAAAATTAAGTATGTAGCATGCAATTTAGTTTACATGTGGCACAATATTTAGTCGATTGGTAAAATTGGTAAATAAAATATGAATAATGAAAATATCTTCAATAATAACGTAAAATTTTAAGTAAAATCTTTATCTTGTTTTACTTTACTTTGTTGTGTACGAAAGTTTATATTTGGACATCTGTTTTAGTGCCTATTGTAAATGACAACGTATAATTTTGATGCCTTTCCTTATAGTACGAAAGGTAATATTGTTGCTTTCCGTATAGCGCCTGCAATATTATGAAGCAATTACAAACGCCAAAGTGTACGTTTATCATAGAGGTAATTAATGAAGGCGTCCTTGTTTAGCGTTAAATAATAACGCCGTTTCATCTACAATGAGTAGCCTATATCACTTATCTCTAATATTTTGAAGAGGAACGTAACATTATCATGTAATCAAGTAAATACAAATGTGTAGTATAAATACATTATAATTTCTACGTAACTCCGTCATTTTGATTACTACACTACAGTGGAAATCATGTTATATGAAATATGTAAAATATGTTTCCAAATAAATTGAAACAGGTTGAAATATAGGTGCCATTATCAAATTTACCAATATCACAATTTTTACTTATCTTTTACAAATAATGGGCCCAGAGGCAAGTGACCAGCGACTGTGTCATAAGTAAAATAAATGATTTTATTACAAATATTTAAAAAAATAAACATACACATATACGATAAAATGTATAAATTCAATCTCTGTTTTTAATGATATTTTATCACATCTAAGATAATCGTCATTAGGATAAACCTAAAAATAATATATTTAAAACATCGTTTAATAATTAATTGTACGTTTTTTTGTTTTTATGGAGGATTTGACGGAAACAGAATTACAGTTTCAACAAGACTATACATCTAGTCTGTCCTGGTCTGTAAGTTGGATCTTAAACTGGAATAGAGACGCTTATATATAATATTGAAACACCACACACATTGCTGAATATTTCTGAACCGTTGTTGTATATATATATAACTTGTTTAATGTTCTAAATTATTAAAGATGCGAATATAAAATTAAGTATGTAGCATGCAATTTAGTTTACATGTGGCACAATATTTAGTCGATTGGTAAATTGGTAAATAAAATATGAATAATGAAAATATCTTCAATAATAACGTAAAATTTTAAGTAAAATCTTTATCTTGTTTTACTTTACTTTGTTGTGTACGAAAGTTTTATATTTGGACATCTGTTTTAGTGCCTATTGTAAATGACAACGTATAATTTTGATGCCTTTCCTTATAGTACGAAAGGTAATATTGTTGCTTTCCGTATAGCGCCTGCAATATTATGAAGCAATTACAAACGCCAAAGTGTACGTTTATCATAGAGGTAATTAATGAAGGCGTCCTTGTTTAGCGTTAAATAATAACGCCGTTTTCATCTACAATGAGTAGCCTATATCACTTATCTCTAATATTTTGAAGAGGAACGTAACATTATCATGTAATCAAGTAAATACAAATGTGTAGTATAAATACATTATAATTTCTACGTAACTCCGTCATTTTGATTACTACACTACAGTGGAAATCATGTTATATGAAATATGTAAATATGTTTCCAAATAAATTGAAACAGGTTGAAATATAGGTGCCATTATCAAATTTACCAATATCACAATTTTTACTTATCTTTTACAAATAATGGGCCCAGAGGCAAGTGACCCGCGACTGTGTCATAAGTAAAATAAATGATTTTATTACAAATATTTAAAAAAATAAACATACATATATACGATAAAATGTAATAAATTCAATCTCTGTTTTAATGATATTTTATCACATCTAAGATAATCGTCATTGGGATAAACCTAAAAATAATATATTTAAAACATCGTTTAATAATTAATTGTACGTTTTTTTGTTTTTATGGAGGATTTGACGGAAACAGAAATAATTACAGTTTCAACACGACTATACATCTAGTCTGTCCTGGTCTGTAAGTTGGATAATAAACTGGAATAGTGACGCTTATATATATTATTGAAACACCAAACACATTGCTGAATATTTCTGAACCGTTGTTGTATGTACTGTATTAATGTTTTCAGTGACATGAACAGAGAAATGTAATTTATTACGTTCGATTGTGCCAAATGACGACTGTATTATAGTCAACCGTGAGCGTGTGTTGGCAGCACTGGTGAGTTGTGAGTATTACATGTGTCCACACACGCGTGGTACTGAGAGAAGACAATGATGGCTCTCACGCGCTCTGTAACCAAGCGTGATGCCAAAACTCAGTGCTATGCATATCCCTCGACTTTGTACCCATCCGAAATATTCCACTGTGTCCACCACGAGTCATTGTTTTAACCAGTTAACAAGTACAGTTCGAGGTCTGTTCCTCCAATTGCCTTTGTCTTAAGTGGAGGTTAAGTGGTAGAGAGGACTTTTAAGTCCTAACTTCGCCTCTGTAAATAAAGGCATTTTTCATTTCATTTCATTTTTCATTTCATTTCATTTCATTTCATTTCTTATGTCTAAGATGGAAATAATGTGGGAAAATTCAAAATTCCCAACCAAGAAATTTTAAAGTTGTCCATGGTATTCCGCAAGGATTTATACTCGAACCACTCTGTTTCTTATGTATTTCAACAGATTGAAATCATAATTTATGGCAAAATAATTGACTGTTTACGGTGTAAATCTTGCAACAATACACAATTATTATAAAATTATTTAATTACTTTTTAGAACTGAATTCGTGTCTTCAGAACTTGTCAACAGTACACGTGAGGGACACAATTTTCAAATCAAATGTAAATAATCGTTGCCTCAGCAAAACAAACTTCAAGAATGCGATGATGGCAGATAATGTCCTCCAGGAGGAAAATCATTCGTTGTGACAGGTCATGGTCGAGACTGACCCGATACGATCTTATCGGAAGCGTATTTTTTAACAGTTCTTAAGCAAATATGTTTTTGGAAACATTTTATAACTATGCTCTTTGGTGGTACTAAGAATAGCTTACTTTGGCACTGTCAACTTTCATCTTCATACGAGTTGAGTCTGTGTGGCAGCTCTTCTAAATAGAAACTTTAAAGGGTATTTCGAATCTAAAACCATTTAAACAATAAAATATGAAGATTGAAACAAAACCTCTTCCAAGAGTCTACATTGCGAAATCTTTTGTCTGTCTCCATATCATTTAGGTCACCTTGTAGTGTAAATTCACGTGTAATTTGGTCCACGGCAGGAACATTCACCAATACAAGACTAGAGACGCAGACAACCATGTAGAATGCTTATCGTCCGAGGTAGGCATTAAGCTTATTAATAAACCTGATAACACCAATCATTTGAATACAAAATCGATAGAGATATCTTTTGGTGTCAGGTACGTTCTACTAGTTAAAGAGTTTATAATGATCACCCCAGAGAGTTCAAATAAAATAGATCATCCTTCTAGTAAAAAGAATATATTGTGCAAAGGGTGAAGAATGACCGAGGGAATGAATTGAGAGTAAATGAGAGAAGTTGTGCAAGTTAATTTTCTTTAAGGATTGTAGAACTTTATTGGATTGGCAATGTTAGTGCTATCTTAAAACAAAAGTTTATTAGACTATTATTATAGATAATTGATCTGCGATGAGGCCCGCACGCGCGGGTAAACATGCGGGCAATGATTGCCCGCGCGTGTGCTGTGAAAGCACGTGATGTCAGTAACTGTCAGTTGTGAATAGCCAAAGAGAGTCCCCTTCTACCCGCACGCGCGTGTTTAGCTATGTTTACAACACCGAGTTTTGTATCGACAGTAAAAATAGTTCGTCCAAACAGGCACAAGAACCCTCACGAGCAGTGTCGCGAACATCTGTCGTCAGCACAGGGATATGTTTAGACTAGCCCCTTTTACTTTCGGACACAACACTTAGAATGAAATGTGTGTTTACTATAGTGGCGAAATAAGGACTTAACAGTCCTCTCTTCTAATTAGAGTGCAATTGCTTGCCAGTCCATTGACGTGACCAGTAAGGGGATTCAAGGAGTCCGCCCCCAATTTTTCAATTACTTTTTTAGTAAACGATTATTATTATTTAAATAATTCATTATTACTGGCATGTAATGCTGAAAGATCGCTCTCAACAAAGAAACGGGTCAAGAACTTTGTAAGGAAGACAATGGGGCCTTGCTGTGTCCACTACGAGAAAATATAAGTTGTCTAGAACGCCCCTCCCCCCCCCCTAAATCTTTACCTGGCTAAGTTCTTGTGCCAGTCACAAAACTTTGAATGAAATATGTGTTTACTATAGAGGCGAAATAAAAACTTAAATTCCTCTCTTACAATTACAATGCAATTTCTTGCCAGTCCATGGACGTAGCCAGTAAGGGAGTCCAAGGAGTTTGCCCCCAAAAACTTTTTTAATTACTTTTTTAGTAAGCGATTATCATTATTTAAATAATCAGTATTACAGACATGTACTGCTGAAAGATCGTTCTCAACAAAGAAACGGATCAAGAACTTTTTAAGGAATAAAATGGGGCCTTACTCTGTCCACTACAAGATAATATCAGTTGTTTGGACCCCCTTCCCCCAAATAATTTCCTGGCTGCGTTCTTGTACCATTCCAAACGGAGCTTAAACATTGCCCAGTCACTGTAATGTGTAAAACAGGTTCTGTATGGACTTCCACAGCTATCGCAGATACTAGTGACACCCCAGTGACAGTACTCGCGATTAACGTTGTTTTCCTTGTTCACACTACTCGACAGTGGTTGCACAAGTTCTCTCGCAACTTTTCTAGTATATGTTAACACAGCTTTACATAGATGTAGCAACAATGGCCGATGGTACGTGTTGTGTAAACGTGGATGTGGGGCCGGACACCCACATAATAATAATAAGAATTACTAGTTTTTTTTTTTTTTTCAACAATTTCTAAAATCGATAGGTCAAAATATTATTAGCTTGAAATACTAAAAATTACACGTGCCACTGAAGTTAGAAGACCCTGAGGTATTTCGGAGCTTGTTTGATACAACCTTGGATTCTCTCTGTTTTAGTGACGCAGAAAGCTGTTGCGGATTCGCGCCAAAACCGTCACACCGTCACACCGCGTCCAACATCGCTATTACTCTTACAATCAACATACACGTTAGACCTTGAACCACTGATGTTAACTGTGTTTGCCACCAAACATCTCCTTACTACCACTAATAGTAAGGGCGTAAAAGTTTATTTACTCAATTACTGCTATGTCAGAAATATATTTACTAGAAAGAAAGTAGGCTAAGTTTATTTTGATCAAAACTACAATAGCACTACAGTAATTTACAATCACAGAAAATAGGCCTATTTGTTTTTCTGAGCTGTGTAACGTAGAAATAAGCTAGTTGGCACCTGATTGCTAAATCGTCTCTAACACGGTTCCTCTTTAGTTGTACTTTGTATTACAATTACTATGGGTAGGAGACCATACGTCCTTCATTAACTACGCCACTACAACAATACATAAACAAAATACATATGTATCACGGTGTAAAAGAATGGCCGCTTCAGTAATTCGTAGGAAGATAGTAGGGAAATTTCTAGATGTTATATTGGTATCTCTGAAAGCCTCCAACCCAAAAGTTTGTTATAAGCTGTTCTAACCTCAAAATCAGTTCTTGTATTGTTGTTGCGGTGATTTAATATTTTCTTCGATAAAGATAAAGCAAAGTGTGTTTTATTGTTAGCTGAAATATAATCCGCAATTTTAGATCAATGTGTGTCCCGACGTGGATTTGGAAGAGAACCACCACACAAAATAACATAACACATTGGTTTAAACAATTCGAAGAAACTGAATCAGTTAAGAAATAGAAATCAACTGGGAAACCAGGTGTACCAGACGAAATGGTTGAAGTAATTAAACAATCGGCAATTAGTAGTCCTGGGAAGTCCATCCCTCGTCGAAGCGTTGAATTGGGTATTTCCAAAAAATCAAATTAAACGCTTATATAATACCGCAGGAATTGATACTCAATGATTGTGTAAACCGTTACACTTTCGCAGTTGAAATGTTGGGTAGAATAAGTAAAAAAAAATAATTTTAAATAGTATAATTTTTACAGACGAAGCTACTTTCCATGTGAATAGATGTGTTAACACGCACAATTCACGAATGTGGGGCTCTGAAAACCCACACGTAAAACAACGTGATTCGCTTAAAGTTAATGTTTGGTGTGGTGTGATGAAAATCCGCGTCATAGGGCCTTTCTTCTTTTGCTGAAAAAAATTAATGGAGTAATGACATGTTGACTAATTATTGCTTTCCTTAGCTAGATAAACTCGAAAACATTTATCAACTTCATTTCCAACAATATGCATTCCCAAACTTCAGTGCATTGGTCACGGATGCTTTAAACGAAACATTTGAAGATCGATGGATAGGCCCGCAAGGACCTATGCTGTGGCCTTCAAGGAGTCCAGACCTGACACCTTGTGATTTTTTCTTGTAGGGGTACATCAAAATCGTTGTTAATTCACAAAAAATTCGCAACTTGAATCACTTAAAACACAGGATTAATGAAGCAATGATAACCATAACCGCGGAACGTTAACGAATGTTTTAGAGAGAATTTGCGTATTGTTTGGACGTTTGTCGAGCAAGTAAAGACGCTCATATTAAAATGTCTTAATTACGTAAAATTAAACTGTTTGAGACTGCAAATTATATGAATAAATAACAAATTATGTTTTTCTATAAACCATGTTTGAAAACCGCACCATTCTTTAATGATAACCTTGTATTCAACATATTGGTTTCTGACGCATGAAACACACACAGAAATTAATACAGTACATTAGAACATAAATTATACTACTATTACATTTATACAGTTGGTGCTAACTAGTTAACTAGTTCCAAACTTTAAATTTAATACAGTTCCTTACTTAATAACAAGTTGCAAAAATACCTAGTGTACGTTTTATATCAGTGCTAAGAAACTGAATAAATTTTAGATCTCGACTTTATTTGAATAATTGATTCTTTGTGATCATTAAGTCTGTACCTAGGTAAAAAAAGAGAATTTTTCGTTACGTTTTATGTATGAAGACAATTAACTTAGGAACCTACGTATACGAAGGAGTTAGGCTCGCAAGGTTAAAAGTTTTACTCGTATATACTATTTTGTGTCTTAATTAAGCACAACCGTTGTCTGAAATTGTTTACGGCAAAACTGATAAATGGAATTTCACTAAATGTGTTACATCTTTACGTTAAGTAACCTAGTCTATTTCTTGAAATTGTTAATATTACAATTTAAGATCACTCTTTTACCACCTTACAAGAAAAAAAAGTTGTTTGTTCTCCAAACTTATTAGAATACAAAACAATGAAACTAGCAAACTCTAATTTTGCAATAAAATATCCTTTAAAATTGTATGTATCATAGAAATATTTACTAAACTTTTCCTACCAAAAAAATTAATATAAAAAAAAATAAATGGCAGTAATTAAAAACAATTTAAATGGAAGAGTTCATGACTTTTCTTCCCTTTAAATGTATTTATAAAAGAAACCAGCACATACCCGCGTTTCGCCCACAATATCTATGCAAAATTTCGTGTATTTGTATGAAGAACTCCCACGATTTCAGTAACACTTAGACTATTTTAGATCAATACAGAGGAACTCCAAAGTCGAAGTTCATAGTTTTCTTAGTGAAAGCACTTGTGCTGTAATACTGATAGGGTCATATGATAATTCTAACATGGAATTAGTCATTATGCATCAGGTACCCATTTGTCTGTGTTAATGATTAAGAGGGCCAGAACATGTTGCACTTCTACTTCAAATTAATTATATTTCCAACGCAAAATTGAAGTTTGCAATTTTTCTCTGAGAAACAATACACATAGACCAACCAATATATAACTTTGTAATGAAGTTGTATTAAAAACATTACTTTTCCAAAATGTAAGGATATAGATATTGTTATTGAAAATTAAAAACTCAAATCAACGTCAATAATACTAACACATGTTAACACTTTACATTATCATCTTAGTACTTAAAGATGATAGGTACTAAAACATAAAACTCAGAATTTGAGTCCGAACACTCCCTTTGAAGCAGTCGGGGAAGAAACTATGTTAGATAAATGTTTGCTGGGCTATGCTTTTTTAATATAATGTATGAATTCCAGATTTTAAATGTTCTAAAAACAAAGACTATATGTATTAGTGAATTGAATTTTTATTTAATTTTAATATAAGTAATAGTTTAAAAAATAATCCAGTTTGGCAGCTTTTCAGTTGACTTCTGGCCTTTTAATTATACGAAGTACAGCTAAAAAATAACGAAATAACACCTAAAAACCTACATTAGGAAATTGAGAGGTCTACCAAAGCTCAGAGAATTTTATACATATGATGCTAGGATTATAAGGGTTTAAACTCTTCATCCATGCAACCTAAACCCTACTGATACTAACGAAAAATGAAACGATCTTAAATGTCTACGTAAGCCCTCTCTAAATTAACAGCTCAGCACAATATTCGATGTTTGATTTAAAACTGCAGACTGAACCTTTACACATAAGTCTTTATCTAGAAATAGGCCTATAGGTTAAGCTTTAGTAAATGATACTCACGTATTAACTCCAGTGATTTCACGATAGTTTGGATTACATTTCCGCCATTACAATTTTATTTAAAGAATTTAATATTGTTTTTTTTATAGTCTTAAAACAGAAGTAATTAAATCTAAAATAGTCTGTTCAAGCCCATGAAACCATATTGTTCTATGATAACCACAGTTTAAAAGCCTATGCTGACTATGTACATAGCAATTAATTACATCCTTTTTCTATTAATACTCAGATGTTTTATTTTACTACCTCTTTAACTGGGAGCAATGTCACAAGTGAATTGTGTAAACACATTCTTGAAATTTCAAATGCCATAAATGGTTTATGAATACTATAAATAAACGTTGCTCTCAGTACAGATCGCTGAGGCACACCATACTCATGCCACAAAATCACTAAACATTTCTTTCAATTGAATACGTTGTTATTCATCCATTCATCCTCATTCCACAATTATATAGGTTTTTATTCCTCACTGCTCAGTGTCGCAAAAGTATTTTTTTTTTTATTTTCTTATTGCTGGAAGAAATACAGTACAGCATTCTCACCAACAGCTGTTCCAGTAGAGCGTTGATGAGCTAAATGTTTACCTACCAGCAAATACACCAATCAAGATATTATTTCCTCTTGAAACCACTTTCTGAAATAATTCTAGAAGATGGCTATTAAGGACCTCTTAAAAACCCATAACTCTGTTGGGTTGAACAACGCAATGTTGCATTTCCTTTCTCTTGATTCATCATTTTCGAGGTCCCTCTCTACGAGCTAATACTCAATGTCACTGATCCAAGGTTGTCTGGATCGACTAAGGACCGCGGACCATAGTCTGTGTTGGCATCTCGTGGCAGCGCATCAACAATCAGCTCCACCTGCGCGTGATAAAAAGAGAATCTGCTAAGGATCCCTTGTGATTTCCTAGTAGTCCCTCACCGAAAACCTGATCGAAACCAAACATTCCACAATGCTAACCATAAGATCAGCACTGTTGTTTGGGTCGGCATAAAAAGCTTTAATAATTCACGAATTTTACCCCTGCGCTTTCCAATTAATTTAGTTTAAAAGTCCAAATCGCTAATTTGATATGTCTTTGTTCCATCTTATACTACAAAAAGTTATTACTTTAATATTCAACTTGGTGTATGTTTAAAAACTAAATCCAATTATACTTTTTACATAAATTACATGTTTCTATAAAAGATTTAATCATTGTTCTAAAGTGATGTCCAGTTTTCCCTTTCCACCGTACAATTATTTCCATTCCGGTAATCAAAGGAACACTACTACATGCCTAGTCGTATATACAGGATGTCCCATAAGTCAATTAATACTCAAAGGGGTGATAGGACAGCCAATGACTAACTCAAATAACAAACAAGAAACCTCAGTGTAAAGTCGCTTAGTATTCGAGATATAATCACTTTTATGCAGATCACAAAAACATCACTTTAGATGAATAGTCCATGTAGTACTGATACTAAACTAAGAATTTTGTTATAATGTTTTCTTCAAATTTTTAATTTTAGTGCCATGAAATTTGGTTCAATTGAAAAACAGGCGACTCGCCTGGCCTATCGCCCATTTCAATATTATTATTAACTTATGGGACAACCGGTATATACAATTATTTTGGAGAATGGTTTAGGAGGTATAAAATACACTCATTAGATGTAGGCTCGGCTTGAGAATCTTCCCATTTAAGATCTCATAAATGTGTTTTAGATTTGTGTTTGAACACACTAATATATAAAACTTTATATAATTTCTGAAGCACCATCATATAGTCAGTATCTGAAGCTAGTCAATAATTGATTTAGGTATTAAGTGCAAGCACAAATTTTAGTCATAACGATACGTAACTCAAAACATTAGGACTAACGTGCTTCAACTGTCCAAACTTTTAAAGTTAACGTTTGAATTAAGTGCGAAATTTTAGGCCTATTATGTCCAAATTCAATAAAACTAATTTTTCCCTTTAAATGTCAAGGATATCTTACCTTAGGATCTTTTTTAAAAATTACAAGAGCAATTAGGAAGAGCAACGTGATATGATCATATGTTTAGTCGCGGAAGGTGAGAAAGATTGCAAAATCCATGAAATAATGTTAAAAGTATACGCAGAAAACTGTTTCAATCGACCTAATGTTTAAAACTGAGTAGAATAGTTTCCCCAACCAAAGTGACCGGAAACCCTCCGGAAGTGACCGGTGGTTGTTTGTGGGTTCAAAAGTGACCGTACAAACGTTTCTGGCAAACAACGCAGTAGGCGACCGATCAAAGTTGGGACTTTCTCTCTGGAATCACGGTGACGCATTGATTCGCTGTTAAACTGATAAGCGTAAAAATACACGCTAGTGTTGTGACTGTCCAAAAACGATTCACAACAAGCCGCAGTACAAGAAAACCCGTGTAAGGTGCCCAGACAACACTCATTAGCCGACCACAAAGAAACCCGGCTTCAAATCAGTCAATAATTGAAAAAAATTTATATTTAACTGTAGGAGGTTTTTTTGGAAAGAATTATAATGAGTGATGAAGCATGGATCCTCTACTACAAGAGCCATAGAACTACAGAGCCTTGAGTGGAAGCGTAAGAATTATCCCACTTGCAAAATATTTCATCTGCCAGTAAAATCATGCTTACAGCACTCTGGGATTTTCAGGGGCCAACTTATTGTGATTTTCTTGAAGGCCAGAGAATCAACAGCCAGTACTACAGTGACATGATGGAAAACAAGATAAGACCTGCTATTCGAACGTTAATGCCACGGACTCTTGACTGAAGGTGTGATTTTGCTTCGTGACAACGCCCCGTTCACAGCATAGCTGACGAAAGAAATACTTCAGAAACTAGGGTTTCCACATCCCCTTCCCCACCCCCCCTATTAAATCCTGACCTCACCCCATCAGACTACCATCTGTTTGGATCCCTTAAAAAGGGCCTTCGAGGGAAACCTATCCAATCCAATGAAGAGGTCAAAAATCAGGTGCAAAAGTGGGTTTGACATCGACCCCAAAGAATGTTACGCCAAGGGCATATCCAAATTAGCAAGAAAGATGAGGCAGGTGCATAGCTGTTGCTGGGGAATGTGTTTAAAAGTTAACCAAAGTTTAGTAGTGATTGAATAAACACGTTTTTAAGCGATAGTAATTTGCATCGTTACTTACCCATTCCCTCCTAACTCGTCCGATTTACAAAAATGTGTAAACTTCAGTGACTAACTTATTTTGTTTTTTGTACCCAAAGTTTAATTGTTTTTATCTTATCTATTATTATAATTTTATTATGTATGAATATAATTTGTAGTGGTTGGTTATGTATAATCTGTTTTAATTTTGTGCCATATTAAAACAACTGACAGTGGTCTGTGATAATTCAATCTTTTCACCACCCGATGTAAACATCCGAAGATCCGCAAAATATGTGTTGCGACCCATCATTACGTTTATTTCATTTTATTATTAGATCTATTGTTTTGTTAACATTATCTTGTTGATTAAAAACTAATGTGCTCTTCACTCCCTTTTGCTATTCTCACCACAATATCTATTTTTTAACAATTTATTTTTTATTTCATCCTTTTACAATGCAATATATGGACAGTAAAATAGCTTTATTAACAATGTGTATACTCAAAAATGTATTAAAATATTTGTTTATTCTACTATGTTATCGTTGCCATCATGGTTATGCATAACACTTAAAGTTAAAAATGTTAGCTAATGCTCAGCCAAAATCTCACGTAGTGACGTGCACCATAACCGAGTTAAAAACTCTATAGGTTATTTCGTTATCAAGATATCGTGGGAACAGACAGAAATTAAATGTTTCCCAGGCTCTTGAATTATAGACTAATCTAACGCTCAGTTAATTATGTTGTAATAGATAGTAAATATTCGTCAACGTTGTAAAAAATTAACCTTCAAAACTATTGATACTTGAACACTTGAAATATACCTACCTTCAACACAACTGAGTACCGAAAGGATCGACAGAAAGATTTATCACACATAAGTAAGGACAGACCATCCTTTGACCTTTTGAACCCAAAAATTAACAATGTTTTTTCTTGAACCAAGAGGAATTTATCTATCAAGTTTCAAGATTTGAAATAAGAATCAATTTATCATAAGTTGGTGTACCATATAATACGAATTATTTTGTTATATCAGTGTAGAAAACGCAATAGTTGGCCTACGCTGACCAATACTTTCTTCTAAGATGACACGAAAAGTCATACGGTATCTGACCTTGGGTCTGAGCATGCACACCTAGTTTCTAGTCGCTGAGCACGTCTCATGCATATTTTTGTCAAGGAAAGGTTTATTAAAATCACTTTATTGCTTCTACGTAATGAAGTAGTACCGGATGTGTTCTATCAAACTGCGTTGTTTGGATTGTATGACGTCACAATCCATTATAGCTGACGTGTGTCTTTCACTCATTTCATTAAAGGTCCATCTCATACGCAAAGTAGGTATGAGACATTTTCTTTTGTGTCTGAGCCAAAGTATAAGTTCATATCTTTTACCTTCAGTAAGTCGTGGCTCATTAAATATTTAATCGTCAGTTTACAAAATATCTTACAGTCAGTCATTGGTACTGACTAAGACAACATTAACTAATTAGAGCCATAATGGATGTAATGGTATGGAAACAAGTTACTTATATAAAACACGAACACGACAAAACATAACTAAAGAATTATTCAAAACAGACGGACGTGCTTTGACTTTTTTCAACCCCCCTCCCCTCCCCAAATAAATAGGGTTCTTCCTTCGATTCGAGAGGTACATATGTGGTAAGTCTCAAGTCCTCTAGGGCCTTTCTATCAAGAGTTATTGCTGAGGACAGATGGACGAACAACGACTAGAGTTAAGAAGGCATTGCCTTGCCCAAAATAAAGGATAGTGTAGTTTCGGTCCCACTTATATAAAAAAGATCTGTATTAAGAACAGGATATTAACTGCGGTGTCCTCTAACGAGACTAAACCTTTGACTCCCTACACTGATTCCTTATATTTAAAATAATTTTTGAAAGCTTGTGATAAATCAGGTAATTTTATATAGTCAGTTTATATTGAAATTAATAACGAAAAAAATACACTTTTCAAAATAGATCTTCATTCATGGTGGCTTTTGAGCCAACAAGACAAAGCACCTCTTGGTGACCATTCTTACGAAATGTTGACAAACATCACTAGAAGAGTGTTTGGGGCGAGTCAGTATGGTCCTAGGCTAATGAGGAAAAGTCATTACCGAGAGGCGACGTCACTTTTGTGTGGCCTAACAACTTTTCGATACCTGGTAAACAAATCCGGCTTAGAAAGGGATGATTACAACATCCTCCCGGAAATACTGTAGTTAGTAGACGGTAGCAGCAGATTTAATAGATACATGTATTTTAGCAGACCCATCATTCATTACTGTATATCAAACAAAACAATTTTCATAAAAATCCTATTTATAACGGTAGTCCCTATCTGAACCTTAAGATTTAAAAGTCAGGGTTTTGAAAGCAGCAGATTCTCTGGTTTTGTCCACTTAAGTATTTTTAAGTAATATGTCTCTCTCAGCTCGTACCTTGATCATTAAGTGAAGAGATCCTGGAATAAGCCTGACGCAAAGCCAACTCTCCTTTATTAAAAAACACTTAACATTTCTCCAATATGCAGATTATGACTATAGAAGAACACTTTTTTTTGCTGACTCGAAGAAATTGGCGAAAGTTCTTAGTTTCCACATCATTGTTCTCCACCGCCTGTCGGTCTGTCTATAGCTCTGTAAGTCAACGTAGTTCTTTGAAAGAGGAGATAAGAAACATGACGTTCACCTGGACCTTTTACGAAATCCAAGCTACGGGGGGACATCGTATTTTGAGAATATTCTCGACTAGACATCACAAACCTTGTCCTCGTCATGAAATCTTATAAATTGTCGCAGGTCATCGGAAGTAGACAAACCTTCCGATTATAGCCAAGAAAAGGTTTAGGATGCACGTAAATTATATACGGTTCCCTTTGTTCCCAGATATTATTAGTCTGTTGGTGCCACTTGCTAAAATACCAGTGGCTGGTTGCAAGGCTAAACCTCACTGAGCCGTCACACTCCTCCTCCATTACATTTGCCAAATACGCCACGTAGGTGTGACAGCGTCTCAATTTGATAACTGATTTTAGCCTTGGCCCCGACTGATTCCGACCACTTGTGTATCTGGGTCACCGCTCGACTGTCGTGCTATTCAACATTGACTGATGTCCTATAGGTATACTATACTATATAACAATATCCTAAATGCTATAAAGTACACTAAAAGGCTTCAGGATAAAGATTGTGTACTTAATTTTAACCACTTTTCCTAACAACGTAAATCAAAGGTTTCACCACGATCTGCTTCACTTTTTACAAATCATTAGCTGCATGTTTGTTTGGTTTAGTTTTCACTCGTAAGCTATTCAAACCAATTTTACGAAAAAATTTTCATCCACATTCTTACGAATCCCTCGTAACAAGCACTTTCTGGCGAAAATGAGACACATCCCTCGGAATAGAAACCAAATTCAAGCTTAGATCACGTGAGCGCTCGTAAAGGATAACTTTAACTTTGGTACTTCAGGTAACATATTTATCATACCGTAACCTAAAACTTACTTATATAGCGTAATAATAAGTAGTAAGTAGGGACAGAATTACCTGCGTATAATAAAAAAAATACCTATAATAATTATAATTATAATAAAAACCGAATCAAACATGACCAAGATTACCAAATTCAAATGCAATGAAATAAATAATAATAATAATGTATAAATATGATAGCTTGCACCTTAATCGTTGTATTTCATATGTATTTACAAAAACACAACAAATGGAAGAGACGACTTCATAGTCCTAACTTTCACCCCTAATAAAGCCACGATTTATTTCATTTTGATTTTACTTATCAAGTGCTCGATAGGCTCTTTCTTAAAATCCATATCGTAAACTCCTAAACTAGTTGCAATAACTCTTGATAGAACAGTCCTAGAGGCTTGAAACTTGATACGCAGGGAACTTTTCCCAAGTAAGCCTATTATTGATTTTAATATCTTCCGGGAAACGTTACATCTGTTCGATAAGACTTTCGTTACGTTCTGTAGGGTCGTATATAGCGTATTGGTTATTGTTATAAACTTGGACTTGGGCAGAATTTATACTATTATGTGTACTTATCAAACAGAATACACAAAATATGCCTGACCAGCGTGTAATAAATGCCTAAATACAAAATATAAGTACTAAAGTCCGAAAATATCATCTAATAAACAATATTTCGAAGTAGTAAATTTATTATGTTATAAAAATGTTATGGTTGCCTGCCTAAGTATTTTTATTCTTCAGCTTAAAATTCAACTGTATGTAGTATGAACATTGATCTTGCCAATCAGTCTTTAAGGCTGACTAAACAAAACATTTTACATTTTTTTTTAGCTTTTTAAGCTGTTATGTGTCTTCATTTCTAGGAGGAGATTTGTACAGCTTATCATAAACGCTCTACACATGTATTTCCACTCAGTGCAACCATTACGTGCAGTTTTCCCCTATGGGTTGGTTGTCTTCTGCCAGCTTTCCTCTGAACCGCCTTATCATTGTAGCTTGGAGTACAACGTCCCCGGTTTGTAAATATTTCCTCACGAATTCACCAGTGTTTTCCTTTCTAACTAATGTTTCATCAATTTTTATTTTAGAATTTTTATTAGTGTTGTTTATCAGTTTTTGTCTACTATTAGGTAAATTTAATTATCAAACAAATCGTGTCCAAGCTGAACTCTTGTGCAGGAATTGTCTGATTGAGAAAGGCGCTCTTGTCTCACCTATTTCCGCATCAGTGTTTCACCTTCATTCACAGTGTTTTATCCGTCTTGTACAGATTAACTGTCATAATATTTATCAGATTATCTTTTATCTTCATGTTTAGCTCACAAATGTTCCTTTAAATAGGCATCATCATTAATGGCATTATCCAGTCGACCAGACCCATCGAAAAGATGAAACCGATGATGATTACCAATCCTCGGTTACGTCAGTTTATGTCTCTAAATGGTGTAATTATTTCTTTACCTATGGATGCACCAACAATTAATTGTTCTGCGAATCAATCTGTTTCGGTTGATAGAGTGATTAAGTATTTTATAGTCTAATAACGTGAAAATAGACAGTTATTGGATTACTTCCGCCAATTAATTTGTTTCGGTTGATAGATCTATTAAGTATTTTATAGTCTAATAACGTGAAAATAGACAGTTTATTGGATTACTTCCGCCAATTAATTTGTTTCGGTTGATAGATCTATTAGTATTTTATAGTCTAATAACGTGAAATAGACAGTTATTGGGACTACTTCCGCCAATTAATTTGTTTCGGTTGATAGATCTATTAAGTATTTTATAGTCTAATAACGTGAAAATAGACAGTTATTGGATTACTTCCGCCAATTAATTTGTTTCGGTTGATAGATCTAATTAGTATTTTATAGTCCTAAATAACGTGAAAATAGACAGTTATTGGATTAACTTCCGCCAATTAATTTGTTTCGGTTGGTAGATCGATTACATTTTATAGTCTAATTAACGTGAAAATAGACAGTTAATGGATCGCTTAATTCAATTAGTCCTGAAACAAAGTTTGATATTCCAAGAAGTTCTAAAAGGAACAAATTCAAACTTCCTTAGGTTTCCCTGCGTGTCATTCCATACAACTTTCTCGTCGTTCGACTAAATACGCCTCATCGGTGCCGAGTGTAGACTGACCAAGTACTGGAATGTTGATTGGTTGGCCCTAATTGTCGTTTTCGTCGTTGACACCACCAGTCCCTTCTTCAACATGGAAATCACCGTAAATCTAATATTCTAGTGTGATAAATTAATCAAATGACCGTCAATAACTCGTAGATTTTTAAAATGCTAAGGCCAGTATCATATTATGCATTACATTTTTTGTCTGTTTAGGTAAGTTCACAATCAGAAATACCTTGGATAAGTAAGATTATAACACAAAGCGAAACGGTCTTGTTACCCAGCAGGTAGCAAGACCGTTAACACTGATTGGTTAGTGCTGCTCCTGGCGGAGATACCTCGAACCACCTTTATCCAAACACTGCATTTACCGTAGGTAGCCACGGTAGCTTAGAGTAAGCTGCTGCTCTTTACCCAAAATCAAATGCTACAGCAGCAATTAACAATGTAGACACAATTAATACGATTTTTTATAGAAAGTTATGTTTATGCGTGTACAATAAGAATTATTCGTATAAGCCACGTATTTTTATGATTTTACACAACAGGCATGGGCTGGATTTTTAAGATTTAAAAAGGATCCATAATTGTATGTAGAATATTTAAATATTATTAAAATGTTCAACCACAACTGCAGTATTCTAAGAAACACAAACTGTGTTTAATTAACCAAATGCTCCTTTTTAAATTATGGTCACCAGATTTAGCTCCTCGCAGATCTGATTTTGGTGCCATGGGTTTATTGTTATCGGATATTTCTGTGTCATCCGCTTGGATGAATTATAAATGAATGAAGAAAAATTGAGCCGGTCCACGAGGCCGTTGGGTGGCAGAAAGTGAAACCTCAGTCGGCCCCAGAACTTGACCACAAACGTGTTCCACACTACACGAAAGTTGTCCTACGAAACACAAGATTATATTTGTGAATGTCATGCGGTATAATGCAGACAAAACAATTTCAGTGTAAACCAATTATATGATTGTTTTAATCTGATATTATGTGTAAGTGTTTACTCAATGAATTGGGAGTTAAAAAGTAGTTAAACTAAGGAATAGTTATTTTGTGGTCAAACAAGAAAAATATTGTAGATATAATTTAATATATATTATTTTATTACCAATAACTTTTGTTCAGACGTTTACATATCGAAATGTAATGCGACGTTTTATATCCTGTAGTGGTAGACAAGGACGTTTATCCAGCCAACAGTATATATACGCTTTATCGATTTGACTTAATTTCTTGGCAATTTTTTTCAATATTCTGAAATTGCGCATATCAGGAGATTGAAAGGTATAAACCATATGGTCAGTTTCAGTACATGGCACATGTGCTTATGAGTTACGCAGTAAATAAATACATATAAGTTTAAAATAGAACTTACGAATTTTACATTTCAATAAACGCAGATCCCTCAAATATTGGGAAATTTTATGTGATTAACTGATGCGATGGGCTACAGGAAAAACCCCTATCTAAAAAATACCACAAGAGTACCCAAGATTGGGAGGACAATATGGCTAGAGACCTACAGTTGTTAGACGTACTAGAGTGAGAGCTGGCAGCTAATCGCAGGAGATGGAGGATTATATTAAAACTGATCTCAGGAGGTGGAGGAGCATTTGGCAGCTGATCTCAGGAGATGGAGGAGACTCTGGCAGCTGATGTCAGGAGATGGAGGATTATATTGAAGCTGATCGCAGGAGATAGAGAGCATTTGGCAGCTGATCGCATGAGGTGGAGGAGCATCTGGCAGCTGATCTCAGGAGATGGAG
>NW_025778315.1:0-128750 GCF_021130785.1 Homalodisca vitripennis
GGGAAAGTAATAGACACCCACTGAGGTTCCTCGCTCTGAAGTTGGCATGTTACTTATGTTACGTTTTTCGGTTTGGAAAATCACAAGTATGTTAAGTAACAGCTCCGGAATCACACTTGAACATTTGCTATTAAAATTATGTTGGTTGGGGATCATCCTAAACAGAAAAACTTCTCTTATTAATTAAAGTGGTTGTATTTACACATTTCTGTCAGTTTTTAATAATGCAGAGTGCCAGAATAATAATATTTTTGTAAATAGTACAAGCATAGCTTTAAAAACTGGTTTACGACCGTTTTTACATATAGAACCAGTTGTGGAACTTTGCATTAGAAAAGAATTAAACATATCTCATAGGATGTTTTTTCAGAAAGAAGTAATATTTGTTTTTTTATATGGTTTGTCAGTATTCTGACATTTAAATGTTCTGTTATAGAAACAGAAATCAATCATTGTGTAATTTTTAAGACTTATTACATGCAACATTACAATTTTCCATACTATGAGAAATTCAAACTCTTTCCTTTCTCCCTCCTCTCCCTTCTATTTTCTTCTAATTAATGGAATTGGCAATTCACTCAGCTGGAAAATTCATGTGTGTTAAAAAAAATGGGGGTCAGTTTCTTTTTCTGCCCTTGTAAACCCTCAATAAACACATTACATTTAAGTCAACTTATCTAATATCAATGGTCAGTTTATTTCACAAACGGGTTTTTGTTACTTTATCATGCCAGTAATTTATTGAATATTATTGGTATTCCTCTTAAAAGTTGATTATTATGGTATTTAAATGTTTATGGGTCAGCAGTAAGTATTAATAAGTAGCACAAGCTGTGTAAACTAAGGTGTTATGGCTTAAAAGAATCCTTATAAAAGCTGCGGACAAAGTATCGAAACTGTTTGTAGGAAGCTAAAAAAGCCTTAAAAACTGAATTAAATAAAGCTCTAGAATACCTAAGCACACGCTTAAATGAACATGATTGGAGGTCTCATATTTGAAAAATGTTCACGTCTCTTGGAACGTCAGGGAAATTATCCGGACACTGTTATATTTCAGGTTGACAAGTACACCTGATGCTGTCCTGGCTTCGTTTTCTTGTCATTTTTCTAAAAACAACTTTTTGGTATTTTCTTTATTTTACATAAAAAGAATTTTTAATCTTTATCTATAATGGTGCATTATAAATTTTTTTGGAACATTTCATAATATGGCTTTGTTGGATTTATACTGCTACATAAGACAAATTTACAATTTTTACCAATTGAAGCCAAAACTAAATGTGTTTCCAAAATTCTTCT
Organism: Homalodisca vitripennis; assembly: GCF_021130785.1. Taxonomy (NCBI): domain Eukaryota; kingdom Metazoa; phylum Arthropoda; class Insecta; order Hemiptera; family Cicadellidae; genus Homalodisca; species Homalodisca vitripennis. Next base: position 1,300 of record NW_025778315.1, read on the forward strand.
TAAATCTAAAAATAATTTTAGTATTCCAAATATATTCATTTACATTTTAAATACTACCTGTACTTATACTTAGGAAAGGAACTCAGTGTCACAAAATTATAAACGGGGTATGATTGAATCCAACGCCTCATATACATGATTTGGAAAATTGTCACTAATCAAACATAATAACAATATGGAAATTTATAGCCTTCTCTAACGGTTACCACTTGAGTGTTAAATAAACTACAGATCATAGCTTCAGTATATTGAAACATTAATCTGAAAGTAATAGGATCTGATTCAACTAAATTCTAAAAACCTTTGACATAAAACTTAAGCGATAAATTACTGTCAAATTGAAGTTCTTGAGTCTCACATGATTTGTAGACTGTCAACAGATACGGACCCTTGATATTATGGATTATTGATTTGCCTTGTTATCGCATCAGTGGAGCGAAGAGGATCAGAGCACAAGGCTTAAAAATGTTTCATTACGAAAGTGCAATTATAAAATTTTTCCAAAGTTAATTATCAATAAGCTTTACGTGACAGTCTTAGTTTTTTCATCCGAGTAAGCACTTATACTTGGATTACATTATATATTTCGATTTTACATTTAATACATATGGATAATTCACTTTACTATATTCTTTCCTTTCTTATAGATTTGTATTGTATGTGAGGGTCCATGAACGTTCATATATCTTAGGAAAACTGCATATAAGGAGCCAAAATACCTGCATTTTCTTGTTTATCTTAAATATTATGTATGCAACGTGTATTCTCTATTATTCTCATTATTAATTTGTTTCATTTTTACCTATCCTATACTAAGTTATTAATGATTCATGTAGTAATACATGAGTGTCATTTTAACCCAAGTACTCTAATTATCTGAAAAAAAAATTTTTTTAGTGTGAACTTTGCTAATTGTAATTAATTGGATGATAATGATGTAACGAGAAATGAGAATCGGAGGAATTGACAAAGAAACTCCTCTTGGGCACTCGTGTATATTGGAATAAACTTCCATTACTTCTATTGATACAGCTGGCACAAACATTCAGAATATTTGAATATCATTAATATCAAAACTGTCACTATAATAAAAACAAATAAAGATGAAAACCTTTCGTCACTAGTGCTAATAACTTAGGTATTCTTACATAAGTCCTTTATGGTACCACTGTTTGTATTTTACAGTGATTCAGGATTGATAAGTGCAATGGAACTTGGATTGACTTCTGCTGAGATGATAAATGTAAATTGCGTCTCATTTTAGCAGACAAAGGGCTTAAGGTACACCTAATCTGGGGTAACAAAGGCTTAAAGGTGACTAACGAACTACCACTAGTAGAGCTTTGGCAAGAAGAGGATCCATCTGCTGTCACCCATCGAAGTAGGCGTCACAATCGACGGGCCTTGTCTGTGGTTATCTTGTGATAACCACCGTAACCGCTACACTGTGCTATTAGCAAAAGAAAACCATCCCTTGGTACAAACACAATGATAGACATTAGATCATGTACACCGACTTATACAAAAACTGAGGACATTGTCCGATTATCCGTCAAAACTATCAGGGAAGTGCTTTTTCAACATGCTTAGGTATGCAAGAACTTTTAACAATATAATTATCTTCCTTTCAAAGTTAACGCACTTACAGACAGACAGACAAATAAATAAAGGGCTTTACAAAGGATCTGGCAGGTAGTGTTAAATAGAATATAATAAACTTTATATATAATTTAAATAATTAATAGTGATTTGAATTTTATATGAATAAAGATATTGGCAAATTTTTTAGTACTATTGCTCGTTAAATGCAAAGTATTTGATGGTAGGCACATTTAGTATGTCCATCAGTTCGATTACAATTGGCAATCGTAAATTGTTTACCGTTAAAAAAAAATTAAAATACTGCTTGCTTTTCCTGTTTTTACTCTTGTTTTAACAATAGGAACTATTCAGTAAAACTGCCATTAAAACTGTGGGTTAGTGACTTAACAGGAGTGCCCATGTGATGTCCACCTATCCCACAATCAATAATGTCATAATTAATGTGATGCATAATCAATATGACGGACGCGCAATACATCATTGGGGTCTGTGTAGAACAAACCGTGATGTCGCCACTGTTCGAGGGTTTTTTACCAAATTTTACAGGGTTGTCAGGATTCAATATTGAATTTATCAGTAGAAAAATTATCGTGTAAATCACATCGCAACATAAAACACTATAAAATCTATAATTAGTTGGAAACCGAAATCACTGTACATTCAGTTTAGATACAGCAAACTATCGGGGCTACACCACTTTAACCACTAATTAACTATTGAAACTGTAAATAACGGTAATGAGGCAAAATTTATCGTTTATTTTTATTAGCTGGGACTCCCACACTTCTGCCTAATCACTCTCCAATACATAATACATTCACATCCTTTCCCTAAAAATTTAATAATATACAATCATTAATAATATTGACCTTATTTACAAAAATAAATAAATAAATAAAACACCTGTAACATAAACAAACAAAACAATGTATTTTTTTCTGTTTTGAGTATTACTCACTTTAGTAATTAATTCTAATTAGGTCACTCGCATTTCCTGTTGTGCCACCATCCTATTTCTGCCGTGCTGATTGTTCCTCAGTGGTTGATATACTTAGATAAATGACTAGAAGGGCTGGAAAGATATTTTCTGTCTGTTTGTATGACCACAAGATATATCGAAAAGACCCAAAAATAGACTGGATATTGAACATAAAGCTAGATTTCTACATAAGGGAAAATTAAGTTCGATAATAGCACATATCACTGCATGGGATTTGGCTGAGCGTTAGTGGATATTTTTACATTGGTCTTATTTCTAACCATGATATTAACGGTAAAATAGCATAATAAATACATTTGTAAACAAAACTCAATTCAACCATAAATGATTTAAAGCGATATACCAATAAAAATTACATATTTGGATTTCAAATTTAAAATGAAACTTCATTTCTACAAGAACTTAATTTATTTCCGGTACAAAATGAACCGTTCATAAAACGGTCTAAGCGGAACCATTTTCTCCAAGTTGGAATGTATTTCTCATACCAAAGAATAGAGGGTTTTTGGGAGGATCCCAATAGTATCAACGAATTCCTCCAGGACTTTATAAAACACGCTATAAGTTGTGACAACAAATTTGCTTCGGCTCCATACTGAAACTATACAATAAATAAATAAACATATACATTATATATAATTATATGCTGTTTGGGCAAAAGGTGTTCAGTCTGTTAACTCTAACTTTACAGCGGAGAAGGAAGAAGAAAAATACATACATTTGTATAAATGGTGTTTATTTCTCAAACACTGTAACTCTGTAAAAAGTTGTGTCTTATAGTTTAAAAGGTGGACATCTGTCGTATGAAAAATAATATTATGAACAAATATTGGTTTTTAAAGAAAATAAATGGACTTAACTCCTTGAGATCTAAGTCTTAACACATTTTTACCTTAACTTTTAACCCTATTGATCATAATTTAAAATCAAAAGAAGTTATGTTAAGGTAAAAAAGAAATAAGTCTTAGATCATATTGATTTAAGTCCACTTATTTAACATAGAATATTAATAGTTTGGCACAACTAAACACACATATATTGAATGATTTCTCTTTATTATTACGTTTTTACTGTTTTGATCAATATCTCCTAAGTCAAGGGTCATTATCTGAAATATTTCCAGTTTTTAAATTCCTATAGAAATCGTAAAAAACTTGAGGGATTACATATAACAGGCACAGAAAGTCTTTATTTTTGACCTGAGCTCTTAGTAGAGGGTCATAATATGCTTTCTTCAGTTCTCCAATTGATTCAGAACGTTTACCAACCTCTCTCTTAAACGAATAAACACTAAATGTATCATCCTCGGGAGAAAGCTGTCTTAAATGGAATTTTCCCCAAAGTTTTTGGAATAGTCTAACCAACAGCAGGGTCTCCATAGGAATTGTTTTCCTTGTTTTTCTTTCTTCCTGGAAACCAAAGGGCCTTAAACAATGAAGCAAAGTTAAAAAGTCATATAGCTCCATTTATCTTACGGTAATTTTTTTATGTACACATCTGATTAGTGTTGCCCAATCATGGGGGTGAAAGATCAGAGTTTCACTTTTCTTTTTTTGTCTCTCTATAACTGAATGGTCAAATATCACACTCCATATGAGAGTGTCCTGGAACCAGAAACTTATGGTGGATTTCAATAATGGTTGGATTCCTATGCATTAGATATGTGAACATTGCAGCAACGAAAGAGTTTTTATTCTGTCCACCACAAGTGTCAGAAATACAAAATTACTGTGTGGACCGTATCAGGTAAGTTTATTAATTGTTTGTATATGCTTGATGCAATTTAATTTGCTCCTCTATGTGCAAGTGCTTCATGCCATAAATAGGCATGTTACATTATTTGTGTCCAAGACATGAAATGTAAGATTGTAGGTCAGTATAGTCTCTTGTAAAATGATACCGACGTTTGCAGGTCTGGTGTTTGTAAACATTGTTGCAGATCAAATGCAAAACATTTTATAATATCATTTTCAGTGGATTAAATGCTATCTTCATAGGCTGAATCAGCTCATTCATGGTGTTTCTTTTGAAATTCTTTTATTTTTGTCGTTTTTTCTTCTCGGTCCGTAGCAGGAACACGTTATTGACGTCTTACAAACTCCGATAGCCTAACTTAGTTCTAGACGGCTCGGTATGTAGCAGGAGCAAGTTATTGACGTCTTACAAACTCCGATAGCCTAACTTAGCTCTAGGGCGGCTCGGTATGTAGCAGGAGCAAGTTATTGACGTCTTACAAACTCCGATAGCCTAACTTAGCTCTAGGCGGCTCGGTCTGTAGCAGGAGCAAGTTATTGACGTCTTACAAACTCCGATAGCCTAACTTAGCTCTAGGTGGCTTGGTCTGTAGCAGGAGCAAGTTATTGACGTCTTACAAACTCCGATAGCCTAACTTAGCTCTAAGCGGCTCGGTCTGTAGCAGGAGCAAGTTATTGACGTCTTACAAACTCCGATATCCTAACTTAGCTCTAGGTGGCTCGGTTCTGTAGCAGGAACACGCTATTGACGTCATACAAACTACGACAGACTAACTTATCTCATTACTTTCTCAATCCCAGTATCGGTTTCCACGCGGTTTTTGAGGGTGACTAATAAAGAAAAATTGATATTTATCTGTAAAGAAAATAAATACTGATTGAAATAATATATTTTTTGTAGACATTATATGATACAAAACATTTTAAAGGTAAATAGGTCTTGTAAGGAAAATGGCGCCAAAAGTACTCAATTTCATATCGTTTCGTTGCAGTAAGGCATAGTGATTTCCTGTATTTGCTATACGTTGTTAGGGAATTAATTGTTTACACTAAAAAACTTTTCTCCGTTACATGTTGTAATTTAGGTTATTCATTATGATATAGGTTAATTAATTATCAAGTTTCAAAATATTTCAGTTCAATAATTATGTTATTCAACTAACATTATTTTTAGATGTTCGGACTGTAATTCGCTGTTTCCTATCCTGTAACTAATGTTTTATTGAGCCCTTAAGAACCCTTCTCCATGTATTGATTGAACATCAGCCATAATTTGATGCATCGGGCCCTCTAAAATCGTGGGCTTTGATGCGGAAATTAAGTCTTTTAACCTTCCTCACAATTTCACACACGTTATGTAGGGCAATGGTAAACAAAATAAATAAAAAAAGTTTAAACATATAAGCTATGACAATGAAAGGCGTTCTGCTACAGCAAATCTAAATATACCTAGATGTTTTGATATTTACACATAATAATATACAAACTTTAGGAAATGCTGAAAACCTTAAAATATTACACTTAAATGTACAGTATATGAGAGATAAGATAGATTTTATAAATATATTTTTTACACATGGAACAGCCTGACTTGGCGGTTTTTAGTGAACATGGCTTGAAAACAGACGAGTTAAAGTCAATTAATTTTCAGCATTATAAAATTATTAGTCAGTTCTCAAGGTCAGAACACAAAAGTAGTGGAGGTTCAGTTATCTTATGTAAAAATGGAATTAATGTAAATATGATTAATGTGAATAGATTTTCCAAAGAAATGTCACTAGAATTGTCAGGGACTGAAATAATTTTAAATAATGGTGAAAGGATATTTTTGTTTGGTATTTATAGGTCACCTCACTACTCAAATGTAAATATGTTTTCAAATTGTTTTACCACTTGTTGTGGAACTATTTGTCAAGTAATAGAAAGCTATGTCTTGTTGTAGGGGATTTAAACTTGAACTGGTTTGTTAAAAATCCTGAAACAAATAGACTAAAGGACCTAATGCGGGAGTTTAATTTAAAGCAATTTGTAAACTCACCAACACGAGAAACAGGCACCTCTTCAGCTTTAATTGATCATGTCTTATCGAATATTAACGTTGATATGTTGCAATTGGACGTAATCGGTACAGGACTTTCCGATCACTTTGCTCAGTTGATTACAGTTTCATCTCCGAATTCCTCCACCAAAATTACTCGTTCAGGCCAGAGCGCTTGCGCTACACCTAATACATGCCCGGAAAATCTGAGAATACTAAATTATGTACTAAATAAAGAGTCTTGGGAAACTGTGAAGGATCATTCAAATACCGGAGACAAATTTAGTAGCTTTATTAATATATTTAATCGCTATTTTTCGATAGCCTGTCCCATTAAAACAAAACCAAACGTTAAAGGAAAAGGGAAAAATTCCTGGATTACTAAGGGGATAATAATTTCTTCGAGAACACTTAAAGAACTTGAATTATAGGAAAAAACTTACAAGACTAAAAAGTTTTTAGAATACTACCAAAATTATAGAAAAATATACCGAAAGGTTATAAAGGTTGCTAAAGCGGCTTATTTGTACGAACGTCTACGCTATACCGATAATTTAGGTAAAGAAGCGTGAAAAATAATAGATCAAGACAGAAACAGAAAACCTGTTTTGTTACCAGCAGACATGCCGAACCCGGAAATCTTAAACAACTATTTTGCTAATGTTGGTAAACATAAGAGTTCGATGATAACGGAACCGACGGTACAGTCACAATATGATAAAACTTGTCCCAGTACGCACATGCTGACTCCTACAGACCCCAAAGAAATTTATAAAATAATAATGAAATTTAAAAACTCAAATGCTTCCGGATACGATGGTATATCACATAAACTAGTTCGCAAATGTGCAAATGCCTTATCTATACCCCTTTCGAATGTTATAAACTCCTCTTTGATGGAAGGTTTCTTTCCGCAGGAAATGAAACAAGCTATCGTACGGCCTATATACAAGGACGGAGATACGGGTCTCCGGAAAACTATCGACCAATTGCAAATGTTTCAACATTTTCCAAGATATTTGAGCATGTTTTTTTTTAATAGACTGCTGGATTTTCTTTTCCATCATAACTTATTATGTAAAGAACAATATGGATTCGTTAGAGGGAAAAACACAGCTTGTGCGATGGCAGAATTTGCAACCCATGCGATCGACGCTTTAGATAAAAAATGTAAATCTGTGGGTGTATTTCTTGATCTTTACAAGGCATTCGACTGCCTAGATCATGAAGTGCTTTTTGAAAGACTAAGTCGCCTAGGAGTGCGTGGAGTAGCCCTCAATTGGATTAAATCTTTTTTACTAAATAGAACACAAAGTTTTCAGGTTAAAAATGTAAATTATAATAAATTGTAATTAAATTTAAGCATTCCCCAAGGCTCCGTTTTGGGGCCGATATTGTTTATCATATATACAAACAGTTTAACAATAAATTTTCCAGAGTTACATATTACGATGTACGCGGATGATATCGCCTTAATCTTCCAAGCTAAATCATTAGAGCATATAGAGATAAACTGCTTCTTACAACTAACAAAGTTGTATCAATACTTAAAACGAAATAATTTACATGTTAATCCCTCAAAAACCAAAAGTATTTTCTTTTTCAAACTATTTTAGCTCAGAAATCGAACCACTGATCGTTATGAATGAATTCGAATTGCCTTTATAATCAGATTTTAAGTACTTGGGATTAATTTTTGATAGTAAATTTACTTGGGAAAAGCACATAGACATGCTATGCTCAAAATTATCATCACAATTGTTTTTACTAAGCAGATATTCTCAATATCAAAATAAATTTCTTTTACGACTAATCTACACCTCCCTGATCGAGTCAAGGCTGCGGTTATGGTATAATACTGTGGGGCTCAGCGTCACGTAGGGAGTTTCTACGAGTATTTTATTTGCAAAAAAGAGCCGTCCGTATAATAGCCGGCGAACGTAGGAGAGCGCCATGTAAAATATTTGTTCAGTCGTATAGAATTTTGACCCTCCCGTCTCTGTACATTTACGAAATGCTTGTGCACTACAAATTCAAAAACGGTTCCATCCAAATTGGTTCGGACGTCCACAATTACAATGCAAGATCCAGCGCTCAACATAGGCAAGTTCCCCACCGACTTCAGCTTAGTGCCTCACTTCCCCAGAATATGGGGCCAAAATTATATAACAGGCTACCGCAAAATATTACAATGGAAAATAATCCTACAAAATTCAAAAAATTATTATATAACTATCTCATACAGAAAGCTTTTTACTCGGTTGGTGAGTTTTTTCCGATTAGTAATTGAAAAGTGGCTACAGAAATTGTGAAAAGTTTTAGAAATATTGTTTTATTTAGATATGCAACTTAAAACATATTTTTCTAACGAGTGTAATAAAATTATTGTAAAAATTTTAATACTACACAATAAAGAACTTATGAACTTATAAGAACTTAAATCCTAGGATCTGGGTGGATATTTGACTGGAAGAGAGTTTGACTCACCGCTTGAGAGTAGTCCGGCTGGCGCCCCAACATGCATAAACCGCATTACTGAGTTTGTTTGTTCAGGAATATTCAACAGTAAAATTAGGCAAGTAATCGATGGAAAAGTTGTTGCACATATTTCCGTCAAGTGTCCTTAGAAAATAACGGGCCGAAAATTTAGATACCAACAATACCGCACCAGGGTATTGAGGGTCCAGTACCTTTGGTTGGCTACCTCACGCATCCAGTGAGGTTCTGAAAAGTTCATAACCTCATGTTGTGGCGGTTCACATCTCCATTGTTTTGGGAGGTTGTTTCTTCGCGCCACAAATCGCTGGGGGGAAATATTCATCTTCGTGCATGTTATAATTTCTCCCGAACTTGATCAAAAAGTTTCAGCAGCTGTCGAGGACAAGCTTTGTCCATACCGGTAAAAAGTAACTGAACTACAACAACGTGTTCAGATTAACTAAAACTGGTTAAGACATAGCTGGTATTGTTATGTGGTTTGTTATTAAACAAACCATCCGAAGATACTAATAAATAGACCGCAATTACGGTTAAATTTGATAGGAATTAACACTTTTAGTGTACAGAAAGTGTTTTAAAAACAAGTGGTAAACATATTTGAATATCAAAAGGCAAATTTAGCAGAACACAATGGGGTGCTTAATGCAACAAAATGTTGCAAAAATTAGTATTTTTTATGGTCACATGCATCTTTTTTTAAATATAGTGTAAAAATTTTTAGGCCCGTTTTTTATAACCTTCATTTTTGTATGTTAAAAGACTGGTGGAAATTTGCAACATTCTCCCTACATAAGGAATTATTTTAAATATTTTAAATCAAGCATAGATATCATTTGTTATCATTTTACAATTCTTGATGAAAACATTGATTTTCCGAAAGATAAATATAAGATGGGTGGAAGTAAACGACGAACGTAAATGCTCCAGAGTGAAAACAGTATTATTTACGGGTAACTGGCTGACACAAAAAGTTAAAATTTATGACAGAGATGCTAACAATCATGAAACATTGTTAATTGTTTTTATGGTAATCTATGTTAAGTATTTAGTCATAATTCGAAATTGAAGCGTAAACATGATACAACGTATATGTCCGATTTTATTATACATATACAGAATTCCAGCTGCACCCAAATTGTTCTAAATTGCCCTCCACAATGATTGATAGTCAGTTAAAGAGTTGATATTAGAACGTCGAGCAGTTTTACCCCATTTAATGGGCCAAGAAGAATGAGCCACCTCTGGGTGAAGATGGCCAGAGGTGATTGTATGGTTCTAAGCTAGAGAGTGGATTATAGTTAAAGGATGGATGGATAGTGAATCTTTCTTCAACATAGCGCCCTGCTGGTCCTAGGCTCTATTACTGACAGCAGTGGTGAAATCCCTCGTCTGGACACCATTCTTCGTCGTAGCGCTCTGCTGGTCCCAGGCTCCATGGCTGACAGCAGTCGTGAAATCCCTCGTATGGACACCATTCATCGTCGTAGCGCTCTGCTGGTCCCAGGCTCCATGGCTGACAGCAGTCGTGAAATCCCTCGTCTGGACACCATTCTTCGTCGTAGCGCTCTGCTGATCCCAGGCTCGATGGTTGACAGCAGTCGTGAAATCCCTCGTCTGGACACCATTCTTCGTCGTAGCGCTCTGCTGATCCCAGGCTCCATGGCTGACAGCAGTCGTGAAATCCCTCGTATGGACACCATTCATCGTCGTAGCGCTCTGCTGGTCCTAGGCTCCATTGCTGACAGCAGTCGTGAAATCCCTCGTATGGACATCATTCTTCGTCATAGCGCTCTGCTAATCCCAGGCTCCATGGCTGACAGCAGTCGTGAAATCCCTCGTATGGACACCATTCATCGTCGTAGCGCTCTGCTGGTCCCAGGCTTCCACTGCTGACAGCAATCGTGAAATCCCTCGTCTGGTCACCATTCATCGTCGTAGCGCTCTGCTGGTCCCAGGCTTCATGGCTGACAGCAGTGACGAAATTGTTTGTGTGTCTGGATTTTGCAGCATTTTTCAAATATGTGCAGCTGGATCTTTCAAAATTTTATATAAAGGAGTCGTCTTAGTTTTGTTACACGAGACTGAGGGGTGGTGGAGGGTTAATGTTCATGTATTGTAAATAAAATTTGGGAAAACTATTTTTTGTACTATTTTAATGCGTAACTTCTAGAAATAAAATATTGAGTAAATAGAGAAATATCAAGGTTTACAAAAATGTTTTCAGATTGTAAGAGCAGTAATCGCCTATTTCAAATTAGAAGTATAATATGTTTTTTACACTCTTATCAAATACAGTTAAATTATTTTTTTTTATTTCCGGGCACTATGTTAATCTACAGCTAATTTTGAAAGGATAATACACAAAGTTGGGATATTTAAAACTCGTATAATCTAATATATTCAACTAGTCAAGGTATGACTTTACACCTATCAAATAGCTCTATTAAAAGCTATTTTTTTTTACTTAAAAGTTCGGATTTATCTTGGATGGTTGAGAAGTGGCGCCAAAAATAATGTTCATGGCGTTTTGTTTTCATTTAGTATGTCGTTGTGTACTGCCTTTACTTTAGGGTATTCCAAAGTTTCTACCAATTATTTTTAAAACAATTTACCGTTTAAGGAGAGTTACCGTAAGTGTACAGTACCTGTTAGATAAACCTGTTAATAAAATGAGCAAATTCTTATCAAATTTAAACTTTGAAGATTGATTGATTGATATCTAATCACTGACCTGTGATGGATGTGTTTGATAACAAATTAAATAGCAATTTCAGCTATATTTTAAAATTTTTTATTAATCTACACACATGTTTGTACGTCTCGTTACATTTTACTGCCATGGTCATGCGTATCTTCATCGACTCTGAACCTTTCTGAATAAGTGATAAGAGATGATAATAATGTATTTTCAGATTTTTTAGTTAGTCAGTGTTGTGCCGTGTCCTTGATGGCGAGTATTGTTGTCTGTCAAATATGATGCCTTTCACAAAGAAGAAGCTTTCTCTATGTTGTCGGTGATAGGGTATTAAGTAAATATTTGCAGGACTACACAGCTGCTGCCGCGCTGTACGCTTGGCGCTACACGCTATTTTATATTATTTATAAAATATTTATAAATAAGTCTCAAAAACCTACTCTGGATTTAAAAAAAAACCACTTAGTTCCAGCTCCTGTGATTTACTTAAGTTTTAATATATTTATTTATTTTATTTATTTTAACGGTACAACACCAATTTAACAAATATTACAAGTAGATCTGAGTATTACTTCAATGAAATATGAATTCAAGAGCCAATCATTACTAATTAATACAAGGCATTATCCTTCCTCCGTTGCCAAGCTACAACAATTCTCCAGCGTTGCTGAAAGGAGAGTTATCCCTCCTCTCTTCCATACTCAGATTCAGATCCAGAAGCTGTAGCAGCAGCAGATACGGAAGAAACATTGACAACAATATAGTGGACACTTTATCCACTGGAGGTACTTGCTGATCTGATAAAATATAGAATCTTTCTCCTTCACAAACTATGCCTATAAGGGATGTTTACCAAGTACGCATGGAAATTTTCCTTACTCAAATGTTATTGTAATTAATTTAACTTTGATCTTTACTGTGTTCAATTGTTCTGAGAACATAATATGAATTGGGAATCAGATAAGCGCAATTTAGATTAACTGAATTCGTGATACATACGAGCTACTCAAGACAAAAACAACAATAACATATTATAACAAAACCACACAGTAATAAAACAGTCTATACTTTAAAATTACAAATAACATTTATTTAATATCCATGGATGCAACAGAGTATACAAGTGTTTAAATGTTTTTGGTTAATTTAAAAGTTTTATTTTTCAGCATTTTTAATTTCTTTTAAATAGTAGCAATGAAGCACTCCCAGGAACACGATGTAATGACCAGAAGTAGGAGAAAGTCCAGGGCCAATATGAGGAATCACAAAGGATGAGTTTTGTTTATAGTTTAGATATAATGGCTATTTTTCCTCTATCTCTTATTACCAAAACCAGTTTATATCCTTGTTTTTAGAGGCAATTAGTTTCAGCGAAACACTGGAATAATTCAGCTTGTATGTACAAATTTTAGGATTCTAAAGGAAATTGAATTTATATGTGGTAATATTATTTTGTCAAATTTTAATTTAATTTAGAAATTTTAACTAAATTCCATTTTATTTAGGAGAAAATTAAACTAATTTATTACACTTAGTATATTGTAATCCTCTCATTACGAAAGACACACAGAGAGAATCTGTTTGCAATTACTCTTCTTGTGATCCTCACATTATAGTAATTTATGAACTATTTTGACCTACCTGATAAGAGATATGTTTATGAGAAAAATTTTGTAATTTATGTCTTATAACATTATTTTTTGGCATGTTCGAAAAGGCTAAAATCTTGAAAAATTTTTGAAGTAGGTGTATGCCAGCTGACAACGATTAAAATTCCTAAATAAATTATGTTCGTTTGTTTAAATTAAATACATTTAAAACATATTTAGTGGAGTTTGTAAGATAAATATGGTCTATAATTGTTAATTACTATTCTTGTGATCATCACATTATAGTAATTTATGAACTATTTTGACCTACCTGATAAGAGATATGTTTATGAGAAAAATTTTGTAATTTATGTCTTATAACATTATTTTTGGCATGTTCGAAAAGGCTAAATCTTGAAAAATTTTTGAAGTAGGTGTATGCCAGCTGACAACGATTAAAATTCCTAAATAAATTATGTTCGTTTGTTTAAATTAAATACATTTAAAAACATATTTAGTGGAGTTTGTAAGATAAATATGGTCTATAATTGTTAATTACTATTCTTGTGAATATCACATTATAGTAATTTATGAACTATTTTGACCTACCTGATAAGAGATATGTTTATGAGAAAAATTTTGTAATTTATGTCTTATAACATTATTTTTGGCATGTTCGAAAAGGCTAAATCTTGAAAAATTTTTGAAGTAGGTGTATGCCAGCTGACAACGATTAAAATTCCTAAATAAATTATGTTCGTTTGTTTAAATTAAATACATTTAAAAACATATTTAGTGGAGTTTGTAAGATAAATATGGTCTATAATTGTTAAATCATTCAATTAATTTCTTAAACAAACACCAGATCTTACTTCTACAGTACAGTAAATAATACATGAGAACCTTATGTTATTCAGTAATATAAACGCCCAATGAGGTCCAATGTCACTTAATATATTTTTCCCTGTAAGTAATAAATAACAAGTAATAATAAAATTTTTCCATGAAAAGATTAAATGAGGATATGTGGAGAATAATGCGTCACGCTAGACTGCTGAATCGAGTAGGAGGGTTGCTAGAGTAGCCTATTACATTACGTCCTCAGCACAAAGATTTCAATTTAATAAGAGGATTATCGCAAGTATATTATTTCAAGGATTATATTAAATCGCAAACTACCCAAAGAAATTTATTTTTTATTTATTAAATATTTTTATTGAGTGATTAATAACCTCGTTTAGTTTCAGGTTACTCATTAAAGTTATCGAATTTGATCAAATATCTGATATGAAATTCCACGAAAGGGGTAAAACTCTAGGAGTAAGACCTGATACTTTTATGAAAGTTGAAGGTTGCTAAAGCTTTCAGGTAATTTTTATGATCCTTGACATTTTAAATCTTCCTCTTATGAAAGCGACAACTCTCACACAACTGACTAAAAATAAGACCAATTCACAACACTTTTAGCTTTGTTTTAGTAAAATGTAAGATCTTGTTTTTCCAATAAGCTAGGGTTTAAATTCTCTGAAAACAGGATATTTTGACACCTACAGTAGTGTATTCTCTTCCTTTCAGTACTTCTAAATATCCAAGCTAAAATAAGCGTCGAACTACTTGAATTATACTAAGTAAGAATTATTTGAGATATTGTCCTTAAAACCTTGCTGATGTTCAGAATGCCTAAAAATATTCTTTTTTGGCTTCCCTTAGGATGGAATTCCTCTAATCCCTATAAATCTGGTTGTGGACGACCTGCTTAACCCATTGAAAAGAAGTGGTCTCGGCATTTTGGAGATGATCTGCTTTGTAGATTACGAAGAAAAAATTAGGAACTATCTTAAATAAATTCTCCTATTTTAGTACCTTTTGATAGTAAGAGTGTTTTATAATTGGCATTCTGGTCGTGTTTTCAACGTTCCAAGGAGGCTCTGGTTGATTGCATTGAAGTTTTTTTGAGACTGCTAATGTTGAAATCTGGTTGGCTCTTTGCTTCTTAATGCTTCAAAGCGTAAAAAATCGGCCGCCCCTTTAAAGACTACGAAGAAAAAGAGGCCGTATTATATGGATGCTCCATTACAATCGAAGATATTGGCTTCGATGTCGCCTTTCTTCTCCACAATTAGACAACCTAGATGAAGTGTGCCCTCGTTCTACGAATTCTCCATAAAAATAAAAAATTCCTGCTCTAGAAATGCTCCCCAAATGATGGGAACATCTACCACTCAACCTCAAAAATAACTGAAACTGACTTTATCAAAGCGTATATTTGGTTTTCACTCTGAATACATAAGTAACCTTTCGCCCGAAAATGTAATGCCCAGAGGGATATTTACAAAGTAAGCATTCCAAAATACCAGTGTGAATAACTTATATCATAGTGAATAACATATATATAGTTTCTCTACATAATGTATGTGTATGGATGATCAGACAAGTATAAATTAATTTCTTGTTAGTAATATCCTTGACGTAAAAAGGTGCCAAAAGAATGGGACACCCTTAAGAAATATAATTAACAGTTTCTACTGAAATATTATTGCATATCCATAGAAACAACTGATGTTTCAAATGTTTTTTATCATTAAATAGTATTACGAGTTTATGTCAGTATTTTTAAAGTTCTTCAACTTGCAACCTGTCAGATAATCACAACATGTAGTACAATGTGATGGCCAGTAGCTGGAAGAGGACTAGGACTTACAATGATGAGTTACTTCCATTAATGAGTAATCACAATTTCTCCTAATAATGACTTTCAATACTCAAAGAACTTTACATTTAGGTTTAAGTGAATACTAAATACATAAAAAACACATGAACATTTCACAAAAAAGGATGGCTGATTACAAAGGAAATAGAAGTTTTAAATGTATTATTTCGTTGAATTTCCTTTTATTTTTCAAAAGATTTTCACTGCTTTTCTTTATAGAAAAACTACTAAACTTTAGTTTTTGGTTGTTTTAATCCTCTATGTACCCAAAACGTGCAGGGAGAATTCGGTTCAATCATTTTCCAAATTCATAAGCGTCACAGCAGTTTTGAAACTGTTTTCCATAGTTGATGTCAAATATTTAATATTTTATAAGAAGATTGTTCTAACATACTTTTTTAAACAACTTTTTGGACTTTTTGTTTGGCTAAATGTTAAGTTTGGTTTAAATTAGTGTACGTTACCTGACTAACATTAGTAAATACACAACTACATCACGTTTGATGATTAAAACTCAATAATTTAAAATACGGTTTCAAATAGTTTTAATAAAAGATATAGTCTAAAATTCCTAACTCATTCCGTTAGTTACGTAAACATTCACAAGAGCACGCATCCACAGTACAATAGATAAGACATGTCAAATTAAAATTATGCAGTAATAAAACTTCTTACTTATATTTTTTTTCTATCTTCTAATAGTATTCTTGCTATCACTAATAATAATTTAACTTGTGTGTCGTGGTAAACAGCATAAATCGTTCGTATACAAATGCGTGTGCTGAACTTCTAAATCGAGAGGAAACCATTGTAAATACAGCACTATCAGAATGACTCTAGTACACAAATTATTTATAATGTTTATTTCTGAACCGTATCAATAAATTTTAGAACTTTCAAGCGAGTTGCAATTTTCATTCACTTATTATATAACTCACTCCACTTCAAACTTCACTTTCTTACTTCACGTGTTATAGGCGAGTTAGTCGCCTATTACTCGTTTTAGTTCTGAGACTAACATTTTAATCACATCAGGAAATAAAGCACTTAATAATGGTCAGAACAATTGTTTATTATTTATAAGCCTTTTAAATTCGTGTAATGCCGTTAGTTTTGTTAGCTTTAAGTCCTTGAAGCGATAGAGTGTTCAATAACATAAGCGTTTTTGATCATTTGTTTTTACCAAATCTCCGTTAAACTATAAAAAATGTTTTGATTTCTTTGTTATCTAATAATGAAAACAATCCTCATTATGTTTTAAATTCCAAGAAAACTTATAAGCAATGAACAATGGGTAACTTTACTATCCTTTTCACCAAGAAACCGATAAAAAATGTATCTGCAATCTAGTACATTGTGACACCTTACTGTAATAATTTTTCTTAATTTTTACAGATTCTCTGTTTCCAGAATAAAATAACTAAAATTTTCATGTACATTTACATTTATCAGTAAAGAAATATTTGTATTTTAAATTCTTACTTATATATAGAACCGTTAAACCAACTATTTCGGGTGAAAGATATCAGTGAAAGAACCACTTAAGGCTCTCTTCAGGATGGCGTCCTTTCTCCTTGTTATGGACGACCTGTTTAGGTCAGTAAGAGGAGTGGTGGTCTTCTTTTCCCACAGGTATATACAGATGAGTTTACATGATAATTCTTGTGACTGGTAAATTTAAAATGGCAGTAACGTCTAATAACCTTAATACTATCCTAAAGGGAGCAGTAAACTGGTGTGCTAGAATTATCTTTGTGTTAACCCAGCTCTGGCTACCCTCGTCACATTTGGAAAAGGACATAATGACATCGTGAATCAAATAATCACATTTTTTCCAACACTCATGATATGATACAAAATCATTAGCTGAGTTTTAGCGAAGCCTATAACTCACGGGGCTGGAAAGTTTCAGGTCAGTCTGTCTGTCCATTCGATATTTCGAGAAGGAACCGACTTTATACAAGAAAGTTTGCTTGAAGCTTCATTACTATATGAGGAACAATGAGTTCGATAAAGGTTCATATCACTCAATGGGATTTTTCTGAGGGTTAGCGAATATCTTTAAATCCATCTTAATGGGTGACCTTGATAGCAACAAGAAAATAGTAGAATAAATAAGTTTGTAAACAATCTCAAACACATTTTTAACATGTGACATATTAACACTTAGCCTAACTATCACAACACATACAGTATCATGATACAAGTTTGTTTTTGACAATGAAAGGATAATGAGGAAACAGGAACTTTCCGAACATTGTACATCGTTCAGTGATACAAAAATTCAGTAACACTACGTTGGAGATCTGCAATCTGATATCTTCTTCAGGTAAATTACTAGCCTAATACATAATTACAAACTAGGTTAAAATAAACAAATCCATTTTTTGTACGGTCTCCAAACGTAGTGTTACTATTTTTTGTATCACTGAACGATGGAAAATGTTCGGAAAGTTCCTGTTCCTTCATCATGTTATATTAGCTTGGTGTATAGACATTTTAATTTAAACCCTGGTTTTGAAAACCAATTTAATGTACAAAAATGTGAATGTATTATGTGGCATGATACTTCGAGAAAAGACTTAAATTTTGCGTGAGACTTCATTTCTACATAAAAATGATTAAGTTCTATCATGTTGCATGTCCAACCATGGAATTTGGCTGAGCGTCGCTGAAGTCACTCGGTAGGATGACACAATATCTATTTTGTTTGCTGGGGCATGTAAATATTTGTTTGCCGTGTGATCGTCGTTATGTACAAAACTGTGAATGTATCTGGTAAGAAGATTTGTAAAGAACGATTTCATCGGTCCTTTTTGGTCGAAGAAGCTCTATCAGTGAAGTCAAGTTCATAATGTTTTTGTTGACAGGTGACAGAATTGGGGACCACGTCTGGAAAGGTTTGTTGCCAGGGGAATATAGTTAATAATGTAGTGTATGCTTCCGATCGGGGGGGTCTTTTGGTCTTGAGCCTAAGGTATTGCAGGTGCTTTATATCTACTGGATTAGACCTAGACTAACGTTTGATGTATTTGCTTTGTGGTGGGACATACTGGGTAGGACTGGCATGCATCCTAAGGATATCCTGTCTTGCAATAAGCTCCGAACTGACCAGTTTACTGCCTTAGATGGTTGTCAAAATCTTTTACGTTTGTGCATAATAATACCTACTTAGTTTATGACTAGTTGGATTGTTTACCCAAATCCTTAGGAAGTGCCTTCTCTAATCTTACGTTATAAATGAGTAGTAATGTTACAGTCCTGTTTCAGGTATACGGTGTATTACACACGATTTTCAGAAAGTCCTTCAGGGATTATATTGTTTTCAACGAAGGATGTATTCAAGGGGGTTTTACAGATCAAGCCTATACTCTGTGATCTCTAACATTTATTTGACGTATAAAAACTATAATCAAGAAAATTATATACATTTAAAATTTTGGACATTATGCGTTGTAAGATTTTAAATTTCATTTACAAGAAAACTGGAACCGTAATTAATTTATAAAAAGATGGTTTCAAATGTTGATATCAAATATAGTTACATTAAACAATATTATTAATGAATTATCCTCTGTGGTTTGACACTCAAATAAACATTCTTTGGAGAAGAGTATATATCTAAAAATTCCTCTTCTTTATTTATGATTAGTGTATGTGAATTCATTCGCGTCTGCATGTTAAAACGTCTTGCTCTTTTATTTCTTGTATAAAAATCTGAAGGAAAGCAACATTCTGTAATTGATTCGTTTAACCATATAATTATTTTATAAATTTCACTCTACTTTATTAATAATTATATTAGTTAGCTTACAATTGCCACAACATGTAGGCTAAAAATTTAAGAAAATTGTATTAAATCATAAATTTTAGATATTATACTCATATTTTTGACCTTCCATTATTTAAGGCTTCGTCAGGAGTTTATTTCTAGCGTATGATGATACGAGTAAATAGGATTCTCTCACGATGCGCCTTTGTTACCGGAGAAGCTTACTTACTAATTATTCAATACCCTATCCGGTGCCTCAAATGTACTTTGAGGTATTCTATTTATTTGGGAGCCACTAATTTGATTAATGTATAAGAAGTTAATTACTATCGCATGATGATAAATCGTCGTACAGGATTATCTAAATTGTGTCTTTATTGCCTATTAAATACTCTATGGGAAATGTCCAACAAGGTAAACATAAGAGTTTTCTAAGATATCAGAATATGTAGATTGGTTTTATATACCATTGCTACCATCTTTATAAATTTTATATTGTACTTGTTATTACTATTTTCATCTTACTACGACTTACGATATTTATATATTGAAAATACAAAATAATTGAATACACTGCGTCCTGTCACACGGTAGCCAGCAAAATACTACATTGTTAAATTTAAAATTTAATTCAATTTAATATAAAATTACGCGTAAGTTTTCTTTGTATCTAAATAATGGTCTTTTTAAGTTTAGTTTAAATCTGCCCAATAGGGTTAGTTTGATTATTACACATCCAAAAATTTTCAAAAGAGTTTGCATTTATAATATAAACTATTGTAGAATAATTAGCAAAAGTATAACATGTCATGTTGAACAGAGTCTGGATATTGCATCCAAACACTAATAATGTAGCACATAGATAGACATAGAAACGGGAAAAATCTTATTAGAATCTTTATAGTTAAGTTTTATTTATCCGTTTGTGCCCCTAAAATATATGTGTTGGGGTAATCAGACAACAAGTGTTTAGTTTTATTAGTAGTCATGACGTCAGTAATATAAGGGACAGCTAAAACGTAAGCAGCATTTTAAGTAAAATATTATTTTATATCCATGGAAACAATATGACAGTTATAATTTAAGGTTTTTAAATAATTCTAAAGTGTTATGTCACTGCATTTTTCAAACTACGCTCAATTCACAGCTAGTCACAGTAGTAGCACCAGGAACACGATGTGATGGCCAGAAGCATGATCAGGACACGGACTTACAAGGATGAGTTACTTTAATGAAATATAAATCATAGATTTACTCATTAATTATCGTTATACAAAGCAGTTTACATTCCAGTTTTAGTCATTATTTAAAGCACAAAACACCAGAATAGTTATAATGTAGTTCTAACAAGTAATAATGAAATATAGTTAATACACTTCATTGTTATATTTAGGGTAAAACTACTAATTTATGTTTGGTGCTATGTATAATCCTCTTAGTACCCAAGAGTACAGAGAGAATCAGTTTACATTATTTAACACAGAACGGACAGTTATAGATATTTTAAGTTTTCACGTAGTTTTTATCAAAAATATATATAACTGTTAATTAGAAACATTTTCTTACTTGTTATTTTGCAGAAATCTTTCTAGCATTTCTAGTAAGCAAGATAATCGTTATGAGTTGAAATTAGTCAATGTTTTTTATTCGAAATATAACAAGAGTAACTAATTTCGTTTAGCTAGTATAATTTAATTATTAAAAACTCAGTGCCAAAAATTGTGAAATAAATTTGTTCTAGAAGTTTCAACTCATTTTATTAGTTACTTAAATTCACGCCAGAGCTTTATTTCAGAGTACAAGTGATAATAACAGACCGACCAAACTTATACACTATTAGAAGAACCTAAATAGATTCCCAGAACAACCCAGAACAAGACCCTCCTGATGCCCCAGCCCAGTGGTTAATTTCAGTGGGAACGCAAGGGAACGGCGTTCCCTTACCTCCCAAGAGTGCCGGAACGCAAGGGAACGCTTTTAAAACTACGAGTACAAGTTTTAGTTAAAAAAAATTGTAGGTAGGATCAATATTATGCTATGCTTTGTTTGCGAGTGACTCGTAAGCAGATAGTAAGCGCCCGTACAAGCAGTTGTGAGCTGTGCTGTGATGAGTCTTGCACGGAATCAGGCAGGAGGAAGGTGACGGGCGAGTCATCCTAGTTCGCGCATGCGCGGCTGCGCCTCTCAATAACAAAGCAATACCCACCCCACCCCCTTCCTTTCCCCTTCCATTCCTTCACCGCGCCACCGCCCCAGTGATCACAAGTGTGTTGACTAGTTGACTTGACCTTGGTGTGTTTCGCGTTTAAGTTACAAGTTGCATCGCATCCCATCACGCTTAAGTTCGTTTTTGAGGTGCAGGTCGTTGTTTGTGTTCGTGTTTATGCTTTTTAGTGCTGGTGCAGCTAAATAGTTTCCTAATTGACTATGACTACCAGAAAAATTGTTGATTTCTTTAAACCTAACCCTAAGAAACAAAAAGGTTATGCGAATAATGAGAACTGCAGTTCGGAAGCATTGACTACAACTTCAATTGTTGATCAAGATAAAAAAGAAGACGCAATCGGGATCAATGAGGATAATTGCGATTACCATTCCCCTTCGACTTCCTCGTCGGTCAAAATAGTATCCAGGTTGGTGGGTTTGGGATCTGATGCAGACGAAGCTAAGGTTAGTAATGAAAATAATGATTTTGTTAATAGGGTGTGAACAGCCAGTTTGTTGGTCTGAAGAACAAATTGTTGAATTTAAAGCTAAAAATCCATGGTTAATTGTGAACAGAGAACTAGGTTGCAACGTTTGCCGTAGTGTGAGTACTCTAGGTGCAGAGAAAACGAAGGGCCTAAAGATTAGCGAAGAGTGGGTTTTAGGAACTGTTACCGCTTATGGAAACAATAAAAAAGACCAGCAATCCTCTCTTAGGAAAAAGATATTTTTACACCGTGGGTCTCGAGCTCATTCTTTAGCTGAAAAAATACTCATTGAAGCTAAGAAAGATACAATGAAAAAAGCTGTTGCTTCTATGCATAAAGAGCAGCAGATTGTAACTGAGCGCATTTTCCGCACGGCTTATAAGCAAGCTAAACTAAATAGGCCATTTTTTGAGTTTGAAACTGAAATTGATTCTTCAAATAATGAATGGCTTAGATATGGGGCGAATCCTACATTCAAATGTTGCTTGCTCCAATATAATTCATCATATTTCTGATGAAATGAAATCAGACTTGATAAATGGCCTAATCAAGTCAGACTCTAAATTTTCCCTGCTTTTGGATGAAGCCACTTCAGTTTCAAACAAAAATGCTTTGGTGGTTTATATCAGAACTGTTCTAAAGGGAATGCAAAACCCTATGACAGTGTTCTTAAACACTTTTTGAGCTAAATAGCATAACATCAGCTGGTATATTACAAGAACTTTTAAATCAGTTACAAGCATTAGGTCTAAGCTTTGAATTCATGAAAGACCATATGATTGCTCTAACTTGTGATGGTGCTTCAGTGCTACTAGGCAAGAAATCTGGCCTTGCAATACAGCTTACTGAAACGTTCCCCAACTTGTTCATTTGGCATTGTTTGAACCATCGTTTAGAGCTTGCCGTGCACGATTCCATAGAAGAAGTAGCTGGAATCAATCATTTTAAGATATTCATGGATAAAATTAGAAACATGTTTAGTTGTTCACCGAAAAACAGCAGGGAGTTGGCAGAAGTTGCTAAAGGACTAGAGGAGCAAATGTTGAAAATCGGCCGTGTGTTTTAGATACTCGTTGGGTAGCCTCCAGCTTAAATGGCGGTGAAAGCAGTTTGGACAGATTTTAAAGCTTTGTACAATCATTTCATTGAAGCATCTGAAGACAAACAAAGGGACTCGAAGCAACGTTCAACTTACAAAGGGCTTTGTAGTACATTATCTTCTACAACTTTTGTACACAACCTGGCATTGATGTTCGATGCTCTAGAAGAGTTATCGGATTTGTCCTTACAGCTTCAAAAATCAAGCCTCAACCTTATCCAAGCCCACAGTGATGTAACACTGTTAATCAAAGTGTTTGAAAACCGAGTTGAAAACATGGGTAGACGTTCAGTGGAAGCTAAAATTGCTATTGACGATTTGATGTTTCAAGATGTTAAACTTTGTGTAAGATCCAAGATACCCAGTATTCCAGAAAAAACAGTTTCTATCGGAGCCTCGCTAACAACTTGACTTCAAGGTTGCTATCATCATCTTCAAATGCGGCTGAAACACTACACCAAAATCATGAATGACATCAAAGTGATCCACCCCATGTATTGGCCAAAAGACTTATCCATCACCTACGGAGAATGTGAGATCCAGCGAATCTGCGATAGATTTAAGATTGGCAGCTCTCAGGATATAATTAGAGACTTCAGACACTTCAAGCAGGGACTGAAGCCTATGTTAAGTGGAGAGAAACCTACTATTCTAGAGCAACCACCGTCGTTTAAGAAACTGATTTCCATCATAAATAGTATTGCAGTGTCTAGTGCTGAATGTGAACGTGGGTTTTCTGCAATGAATCTAATTATGTCTCCTCTTAGATCTTCACTCTACATTAGCACTGTTTGCGATTTATTGCGGATCAGGCTCCTAGGACCTCCTGTGGCTGGATACAATCCCGAGCGACACGTCAAAACCTGGCTGGCGAAGGGACACCATTCTGCACTTGACACCAAGTCAAAACAACGAGGGCAGAAAACTTACCATTAAGACAGCATTGCATTGTGGGAACTTTTTTCCTAAATCTGTTTTTTTAAATATCTTTTAGAATTTCAGAACATTAAATTTTCATTAAAAATAACTAGCCTATGCCTAACTTATAGTTGTGTTCTGAACTCAAGTTTCTGAGTTCTTTTTTGTACTTACAGTTAGTTTTGTGTATTGTTGTTTTGTTTCTTTTGTAGTTTTCACTTTAAAATATTAACAAACAACTAAAACTAAGTTTACCAACAGTCTTGGCATTGCTTTACAATATTATACTACAAATCCGTACATATTTGTTATAATAACTAATAAGCAAATAAAATAATGAACCTTAACTTTTTAAAACTACACTAAATTTTAAAAAATGAAACCGTGTTACTCCACTCTGTGTGTTATTTATTTTGTGTGTAATTAAACGCTTCCTTTTCCTTTCCAAGAAGTTGGTTTATTTTGAATGTATTAATATTGTTTTGTACCCATAAGGTATGCAATTTTTTTGTAAAATATGCAAACTTGTAAAAAAGCTGTTATATTAACAAACATCCATTTACATATTAATATGTATTATTATTACTACTGTAATGTGTATAAATAAAACTGTGAATAAGGCTCAATTTGTTTTTATTTTACCATTCATTAAAAAATTAATATTGGCGAGCTTCATTGATTCAAACAAAATGGTCAATGAAATCAAACCAAATATTTCTGGGAAATTTAAAGTAGGCAACAAGGTATTAATGGAGTAGAGTAGAGTAGAGAGTAAACTCAATAATTTAAATTCATGTTTTTATTTTCTTACATCCTAATCAAGCACCTTAAAGAAAATAAACAGCATTAAAATATCACTTGGTATTTTATAAAAATGAATGTATTATTATGTCTGGGTGGCCTAAAAACAAAGGTTTACAGTTATAATTTTCAAAAGTTTTCCTGGGTGAGGGCCCCCCTCCTTCCTGGGTCTGAGCTTCCCGCTTTAAGAGTTCCCACACCTAAAATTTTAGAAATTAAGCACTGCCCCAGCCTCCTTACAGCCCTGACATAGCTCCGTGTGATTTTTTTCCCCCTAGTGAACAAAGAGAGACCTGGGAGACAAAGGGATAGCAATGGGAGACGGTGGGGAACATCCAAGCTGAAGTTACAAGGCTCCTGAGAGGCATTCCAGTCCATGAGTTCCAGGGTGCTTTCCAAGCGTGGCAGAATTGTCTACGCTGGTGTGTTGATGCGGAAAGATAATATGTTGAAGCATTTAGTTCATTTATACCAATCGCATGAAAATGCTCATTACTTTCATAACACACCCTGTATCCTTATGTCTCATCAGGTATACAAGTGAGAGCACTACGGTGTTGACTGACACGATCAAAAAGCACAATGGAGCTACCCAGCCTTCCGTAACGCAGATATGGTGGGAAGGGCTAATTCAACGTGTATATTGAGTTTAGCTCCAGTTCAACTTCCTCTTAGTGTAGCGTCTAAAATCTGACGCTGTTGCAGACTTCTTAAACTTCGCCTAAAGGGATAACAAAATAGTCGGCGACGAAAACGAAGTAAGTTAAAACGCAACCCCCGCATCGTTTTGACACATTCACAACATTCACTGTCTTCCTCACAGAACCATCCCTTTTCAACATACCTGTGTAACGTTTGGAAGAATTTCTTTCACGAAAGATTTGCTTGTGTGGAGGACGGTTTATTTCAGTTGTGCACGTAAGAGGAGGGTAAACTGGAGCTAAACTCAACACTCAGAATCAACTCTTCGAACAATAGCTGTGTTACTGTGTTTGATATTAGTACTTTGCAATCGACCGGATTTGGCCGAGTGTTAGAGTTTTATTTTTACCCATAACTATGATAAAAACGAAAATATATATTAGTTAACAATTATGTCAGCAAACTGTGAACTATCATTTAAGATTTTAATTACACTTCTATTCATAGAGTAAAAATAAGTTATAATATATTGCGGACAATGTTAAAAGCTATTTGCAATATATGACTTCACACTTACGTTGTAGTACACTCGCTTGCTAACCAGAAATTTTATTTAAGTACCGCCATAAACACACGATTTCTCTTTTGTCACCGTAGATGTAAACATTTTTTCCGGTATGATTGTACGTTTATCTGTTCACAGGATATCTCGACAATACACCTTCCAGTGCGGTGTATAGACCGAGTTAATTCGAAATGAAAATGCATATATTAGGACAGGGAAGGTGCTGGGGATTATTCCCATGAAAAACCACAGAAGTTATAACCGTGAGCCTTGAATTCTTTCTCGGCTTAGGCCGAAAAGAATAGGAACTCACCAGAGCCAGGCTAGATAACTAAACAGAACAGGCAGGACTGCAAATAATTGACAAAGAAACATTCAGGACCTTGGAGGATAGACTAACAGTCAGAGAGATGTGTGGCGAGAAAATCTTTCTAGACCAAACTCGTCTTTAGCTGAATATCGCCTTCCATAAAAGTTAATCTGAACGTTGAACCTTCACATCTTGATTAAAAATGGACTACACAGATCCAAGTTTTTACAGAAAAATCATAGTGGAATGAAGATTTTAACACAAGTCAGTAAATAAAGTTTTTAATGTAGTAAAATTGCAAGGAAAGTGACTTAGAACTCTAACGTGAAACCAAAAGACAATCACTGTTCAGAATATTAATATGTGTATAATGTCTCCAGCAGATGTTTTGCCCTTTTCTCTTTTAAATTAAATTAAGAAATACCTCCGTCAATAATTTTATCCACAAAGCGTATTCAATGTGAAGGCTGCTAACTATTAGTGTTGTAATAATAAAAAAAAAACATTTAATTTATATTATATTCTTCTGACTAATGTCATAATTAAAAGGTAGTATTATAAATAACTACATCTTCGTAATTCAGTTATATTTATAACGAAAATGTTTCATATGCGAGAGGAAACCTGACTAAAATGACATTCCAGAAAACACCTTATCTTAAATTTATCAGAGTAATATTGTATCATCTTCTCAAATTACAGAACCGTTTACTAATTACAATGGAAATTTCTCTCTTCATTTTCCAAGAATTGAAGAAGACGCTAGTAGTTTTAACGTCAGTTTTACACCTCGCATTACTGCCTTAGGTGTTTAAAGTTCAAAGTATACCTCTTACATATGTAAGTGATGCATTGGCTAATACATGTTTAAAGTTATATATAAAAAAATACATATTCATTTCAATAATAAAGTGTGCTGTAAAAGTACACAAGATATATAGCTTTGGAAATTGAATGTATTTCTATAGTAGAGGTTTTTGTATAACTAAATATAACGTACCACGTGGTTATAAAACACTCTATTTTGGTCTTTTAGTAATACGACATAGGCTATTAAATCTTTTTTTAAATTAACAATTTGTTAATAAGACACAGTTTACTGAACTAATTGTGAGACTAAAAAAACCCTTATTCGGATTAAAGTGAGTTATTAACACAAAAACGTTTGAAAAGTAATACAACAGAAGTGTCCAATCAACACATAGTTCCCTTTGTTGCTGCAAGGTATGTACTACTGCGTAAGTGATACAAACCCCAAACCATGAGTGCATGTCAGACTAGGGTACGCTGAGAACGTTTAATGGCCAAATTTGGAGTAAAACATAAATATTAGTATACTCGTGTATTGTACAAAAAAGTATTTACAGGTATAAAGTTTCGTAGGTGAAATTTTGTTAAAATATAAAAATTTGAATGTTTGACAACATCGATAACAAATACTTGGTTGAAAATGGCTAATTTAGTCTCTCCATATCGTTGGCTGACGGTGATATCACTATCACTTACGTGTATGGCAGGTGAATTTAAATGTTTTTTAATAGAACAATTATCATTTATAACATAACGCTTGATATTTTTTATATTCGTTGTATCTTTTAATACGACCCGCACCAAACTTTTTTTTCCTGACGATCAATTTCATCTTTGGAAGAAAGATTTCATCACTTTATACGGAACTCAAGGCTGATTGATTATACTCGCCACTAGACTAGAAAATAAGTACAAATAAATCTTGTGGTTGGGTATATAATTTTAAAAGAACGTGACTTGAGTAAGATAACTTATGGACTCTTATTAAAGAAACACCTGATATGTCCCCTACAGAAGTACACATAGAAATTTCTTATATCCATGGAAACAACGGTAGAAAGTTTTAGTATATTTAAATGTTTTTAATTGCTCAGTATTATATTCAACATTAACTCTAATCACAGTACCTCGGAGAACCACTGAACAAGGAACACGATGAAAGGCTCAGAGATTTTCGGTTAAATTTGCGCTTTGGTCGGTTTTTAATTCTCCTTGTACGATAGAACAATATAAAAAAAACTGTGACTTAATGTCGCTAGGAGCCAGCACCTCATAGCAATAATTACATTGAACGTTTTGCAGTCAAAATAGTAAGTTATAATGCCACTACTGACCGTAAACTGTTGTAATATTGATTATTTGTACATGCCTGTGGTGGACGGTTGAAACCGTCATTACTCTTTTGTAATCACTTCCAGCTACTCCTCAACAGGTTAAATATATTTGTTTCATTTAGAAGTCAGGTAATTACAAACTTTCATTATGGCAATTAAATATTTAAAATCACAAAATAAACGGCAGACATTACAAAGTCCCTTAATGAAGAGTTGCGCTAAATTTATAAATGAAACCTTGACATATTGTAAATAAAGCAATATTTAGTGTACATTGTAAGTTTTAAGATTTGAGTTTACAACCTAAATAAATATAAATATAAATAAATCTAATTCAATGGACATAATTATTCAGAATATAGAAGGTTACTCGATTAGTTTATATTTTAAAAGAATTTTCCTTAGATACTGTTCATTTATGATTGGTGTTTAGTTTACTTGTCTGTGTATGAATGCAGCTCCGCCAACGGTTTTTCCTAATTCACATAAATATTGTTTTAAATATACGGCATTTATCTGTAATAAACTAGACTGACTTTGAAATTTATTATTGCAACTTACTTGTTTTAGTTTGATCTTAGCTACAAAACATAGCATAAAACATGATAGTTATCTAAACGTACAGTTACTTAATACAATTAAAGAATAACTTAAATTAACTGCAAAAACACAAAGATGTTGGAACAGCATTAATTTACATGAATGAGTAATACTCTAGTTTTTCAAACAAATTATTCGAATGCTACATTACAGCCGGCCTAGGATTTGTTATATTTTTCATATTCGTATAAAAAGTTTCACTTCCGTAATTTTTAATCCATTAGTGATAGCTTTTTCAACCAAACCACGGAAGTATGAAATATTTTAAATATAATTTATGGGTTAATATTATTACTACGTGACATAATTGTTTAGCTACTATCATCTTATCTCAAATTGTTCGTTGTCTCATAATAGTTTAGTCCATAAGGTACATAGTATGCGTGTTAATCTCTCATAAACACGTTGCAAGATTTTTATGAAGCTAGGAAGTAACAATAAATTCAGTTTAAATGGGAAACTCGATTAAAAACGGAACAATATTAATTCTCATTATTTTAAATGGTTAGCACAGCAAAGGGAACAGGCTAAATAACAGGATTATTATGCATAATCCAGTATAATTTCTTTTGTCCATATCTTTCTACGAAGTATCCATACAATAGAAAAATTATTTTAAAATCCTTCAGTAATAGAGCTTTCTATCTTTTCAACAGTTTGATGCTACATTATTTATGATGAGTAAATTTCTCTCCTAATTACTTTTTAAGCGTTGGATATTTGCGTTTCAAGCACTGTTTTGTAGTATTTAGTTGTACGCTTGTATTGCAAATGTGTCCCGTTGTTTCTTCTCATTTTGACGATTACTCGATATTTTGTAGTCTCTATTATTTTTTGGCTTTATTCTTTTTCCCATCGATGTCACAATTATTATTTGACTACTATTTTTGTATCTCCCATCTAGACTAGGTTTTAAATAACCTTGGCGTACACATTGAAATCGTTTCCTTCACTGGTCTATTGAATGGTAAGGCACTTCTGGAAAAAAGGTTTGGTCAAGGTAATAAATTAATTATAAAGGTCGGAAATAGACGTGTTTTATTTAAATATGCTTCTCAGGCCAACTTAAGTATGCCTGTATATCTTCTGAAACGGGCATTTAGGCAAATTAAAATTTTCCATAAATATACAAAGAATTTGAGGCAGAAGGTTTTCCCATATTAATCCATTAAAAATTAGCTAACCCGTACTATATAAGATTTGGCCACAACAGCAACTGAAAGATTTTGAATATTCAACAAAGTAAAAATTATAAATATTTAGCAGCTCGAGCGGTAGATTACACCAGTTCCAAACTATAAGAATACATTCGCATGAACGTAAAAACTAAACATATTTCATATTTTTATGATATAAACGTCAAGTTGTTTTCAATTTCCAAATTGAACCTGAATGATATAGGCTTTATAATTATTGTATTTGTTTTCAGAACTGTAATATAATCCCTCTGAATAAAATTTGGAACAATCTGTTACAAATGTTTATATAATATTATTATTGAAAAATTCGTGAAGAATTATTAGAAATAATTCTTGGGGTACATTTAAAAGTACACTACATTGCAGACTAAAATTTTATAATATATTTTGTACAAACTATGTATGTTTTGCAGGTGTAACTTTATTGTAGTTACTGTATTGAGTTTTGAAATAAAATGTTTATAAATATGTTTTAAATATTTGTAACTATAAAATTTACGACTATATAATCACATTAGGGGAATTTTGTTGCATTTCAGTAAGAGACGTGGCATAAGAAAAAACGTGCCTGCACAATTAATTAAAGATTAAAGAAAATAAGGAAAAAACTTGCAACTTATTCAACAGTCCAATATATATATATAATTATGTATATCCATAGAAACGACAAGAATTTTGTTCAGTAATTTTTCTATAGATCAGTTTATTATGAAAATTGTTCAATTTCGAGTACGGCCGGTAAACTCCTTCAGGATCCATTGTGGCCAGGACCAGGACCAGAACTTACAGATTAGTTACTTATATTTTCTTAGAAATCACAGCACTTGCTCCTCGGTCTCTCACTAAAAAAGCAGTTTATAAATCCTAGTTTTAGTGACAGGACAATGGAACAGTTAGTCCCAACACTATTACTAAATAACGACATTGAAATACGTTTTAATTATTTTGTTGATTTGATTTCTAGATGTATTAAGGTTGTCATAGCTTTGTTTAAAAACTGCCAAATGTTGTATTTTAGGTTATTTATAATCCGCTTTGTACCCAAAAAATACAGGGAGAATTGTATTGTAATATAAGATAAAATACAAACGTGAAACGTGGTGAAATTGAACCTGTTTTTACATATTTTATGACTTATATAAGAGAAGTATTTTCTTACTTAAATCAAACCGCCTTCTTTCTGACGTATTATCTTGGAATAAATATTGAAATTTAAGTAAAATTAGTGTATGCTAGCTGAATAATAATATCTGTGATCGACTGTATCGTGTAACATTGTTTTAAGTAAATATTAAAAAAGGAGTATAGAGTATTTAAAAAAAAAATTATAAATTTTAATTTTATTACATAGTTACTGAATCCTACACCAGAGCTTTCTCGTGTCGTAGAGTTCTATCACTCACTTTCTTATTAGACTCCACTATGGCTATGGGGATATAGCGGATCGACTTTTTCGTCAGCAACCTTCATAGAGATATAGCAGTGCAGGTAATTGTGGGGCGAGACAATATGTAAGTAAGGAATTTGGTACAGTTAAGGGAATATAAGTGATCGAATTTTTCGTCAGCAACCATCATAGAGATGAAGTAGTGCAGGTAGTTGTGAAGCGAGACAATCTGTAAGTATGGAATTTGGTACAGTTTGGGGAATATAACGGATCAACTTTTTCGTCAGCAACCATCATAGAGATGAAGAAGTGCAGGTAGTTGTGAAGCAAGACAATCTGTAAGTATGGAATTTGGTACAGTTTGGGGAATATAACGGATCAACTTTTTCGTAAGCAACCTTCATAGAGATGTAGCAGTGCAGGTAGTTGTACAAAGCGTGACAATCTGTAAGTGTATAATGTGGTACAGTTTGGGGAACATATCGGATCGACTTTTTCGTCACTAATTAATTATAATAATAATATACCAGTACAGGTAGTTGTTGGGTGACAGATCCTATGAGTAAGCAATTTGGCACAGGATTATAAACAAAGAACCTGGAAACATATTATAAATCTTACAACTAACGGTTACGGTGAGAAATAGCCTGAAAAACGTAATACCCTACTCGGAAGTCAAATAAAAAAATAGTTTATATTTTCACAAAATATATAATTGACAAAGAGCAGTAAACATCTCATACTAATAAAGAAAAATAACAACTCACGATGTAATAATTCTTATAGTTAACAAGAAACAATTTAATTAATAATAATAATAATACTATATCAAGAATAAAAGAATCAAAGAATAAAACCATACATAAAAATAAAGAGAGATATTAAAAATAAAATCAATTTAATATAGCATTCATCATCAGCTTTAGTATCCTATCTAATCAGATACTTAGAGGGAAAAGAGCCTGCATGGACTTAAATGGCTTCTAAGTAAGGTAAAGTATAATAAATTATGTATATGATTTAAGTAATTCTGTTGATTATTAATATTTTAGAAAAACTATTTAAAAGTAAATACAAAAAAGGACAAAACCTTAATGAAAATGTATTCTCTATGCCAATTATGGAGAGTATAGGGTTCTGTCCCGTCAATAGGACCGTACTCAGGCTGGGGTTTTCGGAGAGTTTTACCGGGGCCCAGGCAGTCCCGCCACACTGGCAGGTAGCCCGGCCGATTATATTTTTCCAGGGACCCAGGGCCTAGTAACAGGGCCTGTTACTAGGCCCTGCAGGGACCGCCAATACTGCAATCGGCCCTGCCTTTCAGTCAGCCTATGTCCTCTGTAATCAACAGAGATAATTGACTCGGCATCCTTACTGCTGTTAAGTATTAACTACTTCTTGTCTTCTTTCTTAAAATCTTTAAGAGAGAAAGAGTTAATTAATTTTGAAATTTCTAAAATCAGTAAATTAATTACAATATAAAATATGTCCTAGATAAAATTTATTTGTTGCAACCATTGATCTGTGTTGTTGAAAAGTTTTAATCCCGACTTTATTGGCATATCTTCCGTTGTGAGAATGTGGGATTATAGAAAAAATTGCCAAAATGTTTGTTAATATGAATCAATAATTTTTATAATAATTTACTTTAATATACTTTAATAATTTCCATCTTTCAAATTCAAGTTTTTAAAACAATAAATCAGAGGGTAGGATTCTACCCTTCGGAATCCCAGCCTCATACTATATTTAAAACAATAGCTACACTTTTAAAATGTAAGTATATAGCGACTACCCCAACCAAGCTAGAATTTCATTATGAAAAAACGGCATTGCGCAGTTTTTTAAAAATAATATGATCTATCCATTTCATTCGGAAATCAAGCAAAACACCCAAGTATTTTTATGACGACATCCTCTCAATTTTATTATAGGCATAGTCATTGTAATAATGATTATTACGAATATGAATATTTAAATCGTTTAAGTATTTTATATAACGGAAATATGCGTGAGTTTATTTTCCTTAATGTTAAGTGATAAAACATTCTGTTCCATCCACTTTTTAATTGCCATGAGGAAAAAGAGATTTATTTTTAACGTCTAGTCAAGGTATACCTTTGATAATATTAAAATTTTCAAAAAGTCATACATTATCATGAATATGCAGTGTTTACATGTCAATAATGCATACACAAATAATGTAGGATACCTAGTAGCGTGAACTTGAATTACACCATACTCAGTAGGACTACCCCGAAAAATCATGTATTTAAGCAGCCACAAAGAAAAGAAACTTTTGAGACAGCCTACTGAGGGTTCGATTTCAATGGCGCTTAGTCATAACTCATAGATTGACAATGAAGCGTTTCTATGTAAAAATATGGTTTTATACAGTATTTAACATCTACACATGTAATTTTACCTGAGATATCATGCAATGTAATACATTCGTATTTTTTGGCCTGAATGGCTTCTATCATTGCAAGTTAAATTAATATAAAAATTGGAGATTATGATTTGAAGTATAAACTTGAAAGTTGGATTACGGTTGGTATTTCAAAGTACATAGAAATTAACAAAGTGTAACATATCATGTATAGTTTTTTCTGCAAAAACTACATGGTAAGAAAGTAAGGATTGCATTTGAAATCCATTCCATTTCTGTTTTTTGAACTTAAAATTTTCGATTACTTTTTTCACACTTATTACAGCATATCACTCTACCAAAAAGTCAAATAAATATTAAAATATAAAAAATAAGGATAAATTAATTTTAAAATATACAACTTTTAATACTAATATATTCTAAAAAAAAAATTTGATTCTCCCACTGAAATTTCCCAAAGATGTAGAAAGTTCTTATCATTTACTTCAAAAAAATGAGTTTTACGACAAACAAAATGAAGACGGGATTTGGGAATAATTAGTAGTGTGATTTTAATAGTTTGTTATTATGTTAATATACTGAACTGTACTATCAGTTACGGACGTTATATTATTTACGAAACAAGCCGACTGAATCTTGTGTACATTTGCCGAAATTTGACCTTTGATGTTGGCTTTTTGGTTTCAAACAAATGAGATACGTAATAAATTAAATAATACATCGTATAATGAATGAGTAGTGTTACCTTTGATAATATTTGACCTGTTTGACTATTTATATTATTATTGAAATAACCATTAACTAATACTTTCTGTTGATTTTACCGACAATTTTAACGAGGTATATTGATTTTGTAACGTTTGTGAGATGTTTGAAACGTTTATAATATTTTACTTGGCCACTGTAATTTCAACTGAATTGTCAATTATAAAAGCTATGTTCAAGTTTATAATCCTCTATTAAACTATAAAAAGGCATTTCAAGGACTACAGTTTTATACTAAAAAAACATTAAATTCAACTTTAACGCTTTTGCTACCAGGCCGTGCGGCGCAGTGCACTAGCAAGTGCAACGCACTGAGCTCTTAACTTCTGGTAGCCAACATGTTTTACTCTGGATCTTTATGTTATTACAAAATATGCCAAGCATTGAAAATTTTTCATTGCAAGAAATGCTCATTCCCTCTTAAGGATTGTTACTCCTATTCCCATGGGCCACTGGCCTGTGCGAAGGTCTTAACATACAGAATAAAGAGGAGAATAAAAAATTGAAGGTCGATTATACTGACAATACGTGCGGTGTACGTCACTTGGTTTTTAGGCGAGGACAGAGAGACATATAGTTATAGTTACAGTTGGACGGATATATGTATATAAAGACAGAGAGACATACAAAACAAAATGAACTAATACGGTTAAAGCAGTTTGCCCAGTGCGAATTGTTCAGTTTCATCGCTGCAAGGAAAACCATCGGAAAGTAATCTTAGTGTATGAATCATTTTACCATTTTACACACATATACCACACCATGCGTCAGTGATTGAAATCTGAAACGGGACATTTCTCTAGAAATATGGTCATTAAAGCTCCTTGTAGTCGATAGGTATGAACAGTAAAAGGTTCATTGCATTAAATATAAGTATAGAATACTGACAGAATTTACATATAATTTTTGTATTTACATATTATATTCCCGAGTTAGATTTCAGAGAAGAATCTAATGTTTTTAACTTAGCCTGTGAAGGTAAATCACACATTCATTCATTCAAAATTAGAACTACTAATTTGTTATAACTCCAAAATTCTACGTTAAATATTTGAACCTCTCGTAATTTTAGAAATATCATTAAAGTTTTATTAATACATCTGAGAATCAAGATTAGCTGAGGACGGTATGTTAAAAATACCTCATAACTTTGTCTCAATGGAAGTGGTTTCTTAATAAATATAGAGAATGTATTTGGTGAAATACTTTACGTCCTGTGCAGGTATGGTCAAAGCCCTCCGCACAATATCGAGATATTTTAGTACCAGATATACTAATTAGCAATAACAAGAAATATCTAATAGTTTCCCTAGATATTTTACCTAACCAATAGTTATTTATCATATACACGATATTGTAAGACAAATAACAAAACTTGTTTGTCTCTATAGCATGTATGAGTGTGGATCAGATAACAACGATCGGTTTAATGTTAGTGTAGCAATGTACACAAAAACGTGAATGGGAAAACCAAAATGAATAGAAACAGGTGAAACAAACACAACAGTATATATAAATATGTTTTGTTTTAATTTCCATAGAAACAACACATGAGAGGTATTTTAATTTTTTCGATAGATTCAAAAATGTTGATTACAAAAGGCTTGGAACTCACACCACGCTAGTATGGAGAAGAACGATCAGAAACAAGAGCTTTAATTATCCAAAAGCTTGATAAGGACCTGGACTCTTTTCTTAGCTCAATTTAAAGTTCAAAGTCGTTTCACACGCTGGACCTGGAAGATTTACACCAGTAGTAATTTGGCGAAGGCCAGTATCAAGATACGGACTTATGGATGAGTTACTGTATGCAATTGCAATTCAACGTTTTTTATTTATTCTTCTTATCCAAAGTAGTTTAAATCCTAGTTTTAAGGATTAACGAT
This sequence comes from Homalodisca vitripennis, assembly GCF_021130785.1. Lineage (NCBI taxonomy): Eukaryota > Metazoa > Arthropoda > Insecta > Hemiptera > Cicadellidae > Homalodisca > Homalodisca vitripennis. The sequence goes on from NW_025778315.1 coordinate 38,357, forward strand.
CGCAGTAAAAAACATTGAGATAATATCTATTTAGTTATAACGCGTTTTAAAATTAACAGGATTTTAATAAAGAGGAAGATTATCTTGATCAACAAATCATTTTCGTATATTGTGAGAGCTAAAAAAAGAACATCAGATTTATGGTTTTAAATCCTTTCAATACTCTAAGTGTATAGAAAGAATCAGTTTACATTTTAAGTTACTTATATTGTCCAAATGATATAATATCCGTTCATACATATCTGATAAAAGGTGTAAAGATTACTTGGGGAAATATCTAGTTAAATACGTCTGAGAGATATCACTCAAGCATTTTATAGTGGTGCAGTATTGAAAATAATTGGAAATTATTTAATGCTATTTGAATTAGGAATAAAATGTATAACTTAATTACATTTAATTGTTTACACTTAATAAAATAATATCGAAATTTTACATATTTGAGGAGAAATATGGTCTGTAATTGTTGATTTAACCAATTAGTTAATTAAATTATCACCAGAGCTCTGAAGTTACCATTACAAATATTCCGAATGAAATTAAATTTTGCCTTTTCGTTTCTATCGTAGTACAAATAATTGCATTTGGTATCTTGTAGTTATTAAACATTTACTTTCGGAAACTAAAGTACAATTTTTTGAAAATTATGTAGCCTTCAAAAATTCTTTTTTTTAATGAATATAAAATTTTTCCTAATTTTTTCCCTATTAGTTAAGAATAAACAGATACTTAAAAAATAAATAGTTTATGTAGTAAATATTAATCGTAACTGTGCTCCTCTTTTAGTTGTAAGTTATTTTAAGAATCACGTAATGTCATTTTAGGCCTACTATGTAAAATGCTGCTAAATTACTTAACAAACAACATGTGTTACCAAGTCCCTCGTAGAGAGGTTGAGCTAAACTTCTAGTCGAAACGTTAAGAGACACTTTGGGAATAACAAGTTGCAGGAACAAAATGAAATCGCTACTATTGACCTCATTTTTTTTTAATTTAAAAATTCTTACACGTCTCAAAAGGTGCAGCTTTTTAAAAATGCAGTAGGCTGTAGACCATTTAAGAAATTATGAAGAATAAAATAGCTTGGAAACGTTTTATTTGCTGTTTATATAAGAAATTGGAATAAAAATATTGTTTTTTATATACTCAGGTCTTATTCCCTATATAATAAATTGGAATTGCTTAAATACAAGTACTAGTGGTACTCCATTCATTAAGAAGTTTGTATTTTTCTAATGGTAAACTAACCAAATTCTCTCTTATCCCCAAGAATATTCGTATAGTATTAGTAAACGATACCTATGTTATGTGGGTTTTAATTTATTCTTCTTTCATTGCTATAAAAAAAGTCTTCATAATGTTGTATCTTGCATATTAAACTATAGGAATAAAATCATCAAAAGGGTATTAGTTCTAAAGCTTAGAATATACACCTCTACGTGTATGGAACGGTACGTTTTAGTGTGACTGGTATATAACTAATAACTGTGACTTCTAATGAGGAATTTACGGTGTGTTCCCCATTTTACTCCCATTGACTATGGTTAGCTGTTGCCGATAAAACATTTTCGTATCTAAAGGTTTATTTTAAAAGTGTTAAGCTAATGTGTTGTTACAATAAATAATTTCATGTTTTAAACCCTTTTGATAACCTCCTCATTTTGACCTCTATCAGAACTAATGAAGATTTTTTTTTTTTTTTTTTTTTTTTTTCTTTGGGATATTGGGGTGGATTCCTAGATCCTCACACGTCAACCTGAGCTTATTGTGTGCCCCTTTGATGTTAGAGGGGTAAGCCTATCTTCGTGCCCTTAATTAGGCTAAGAAGCTTTTCCCCGATACTAGCATCTGGTTCGTTCGCCTGGTTGTTTATCACCGAAAAGAGCCCTTCTCCTTGCTCCAGTCTCTCACAGTCCAGTATTATGTGTTTTGCAGTCTCTTCAGACTTATTGCAGAGTCTACACTCCGAGTCCTCATTTCGTAAACCTAGAGTGTTTAGGTGTTTCCTGAAGTGGCCGTGTCCAGTGATCAAGGCAATCACTTGCTTAACCGATCCCTCCCCAGCCCCATCAGCCATCTGGTGAATCCGGAGCTAGAATCGGCAAGCAGTCTTTTGCCGAGTGCTTGTCCTTGGTGACTCTGCCACCGCAAGCGGTGTGTCTTCCTGGACCATTTGTTTATACTTTGATAAGCGGCCTGACTTGCTTATACCACAACTCGGTTCTGGACCGGTGTATGGCATGCTTGCTCCGCTTTTGGCAAGCCTGTCGGCGCATTCGTTGCCACCTATGCCTGTGTGGCCCGGTACCCAACCAAGACGCACACAGTTGCGTGATCCAAGCTTGCAGAGAGTGTTAAAGCACTCCCACACAAGCTTGGATGAAATGCTGTTGGAGTCAAGAGCTTTAAGAGCTGCCTGACTGTCTGACATTATACAGATGTTCATTTCCTGGTACCTTCTGGTGAGGCCTAGGTTGGCACAGGCTAGGATACATAGATTTCGGCTTGAAATATGGAGCAGTTCCGACCCAAACTGCTGCCGCTAAGGGCAGTTCTAGGGGATTGACTAAACACTCCATATCCAGTTCTACCCTTAATAAGCGAGCCATCCGTGTACCAGACAAAGCTCTTTCTTATTGTTGGGATGTTATCTTGCGATTTCCACTCATCTCTGGAGTAGAAGTCAACAGAGAATGGCTTATTGAATTACGAACTCCGTTCTCATTGTGTCGGAGACCATTTCGAGAATAGCGCTTGGGTTTACAGCTCCAGTGATGGCGCCATGGCTCGCGTTAGACGCGCCATTCCTGCCACAAGCCAGCAACCATCAGCCGATAAGCTGACTTACGCGCTTCAGCTTTTATATGAACATCAAGAGGTAGAAGTCCTAAAGCCACCTCGAGGGTCGCTGAGGGACTGCTCCTGAATGCTCCGGTTACAAAGATTGTGCCAAGCCTTTGTAAGCTTTCAAGCTTGGCTTTGGCAGTTACCTGATTCACCTTTGTCCACCAGACTAATGAACCATAAGTGATTTGAGGCCTTACAACTGCTTTGTAAAGCCATAGTGCTATATGGGGTTTTTACGCCCCATGAGATTCCTGCAAGTCTCCTGGGACGTCATGAGCGCCCACTTTGCTTTGTGCAGGATATTATTAAGATGATCATTCCACGTTAGCTTATGGTCTAGAGTCAGTCCTTAAATATTTGACTGTCTTTGACCACTCCAGCTGAGTGGATGCGAGTTTCAGCCTAGAAAGAGACTCTAGGTTCTTTTTTCTAGTGAATGGTTACAACTACTGTCTTAGAGGGATTTACTTTCAGTCCCTCTCCCTGACACCAGTTGTGTACATGTGAAGGTTGGTATTCATGATATCAACAAACAACATTTGTGTATTTTCCCTGTACCATAAGGACTATGTCGTCTGCATATCCTTTGGACATAGATTCCGTTGTTATTAAGGTCCTCAAGTAGACCATCTACTACTAGGTTCCACAGTAGAGGTGACAGGATGCCTCCTTGAGGACATCCCCTTGTGGGGTGCGATCACAAGCGATACTTCATTGAGATCGGCCCTGATCCGTCTGGAGCACAGCATGGCCCTAAGCCACCGGCAACAGAGCTGGCTCGAGGCCACGTCGCTGTGCTCACTTACCATTGCAGTGGAATTTGGCATTGTCGAAAGCTCCTTCAATGTCTATGAAGGTGCACAATGCCAATTCCTTGGCGGACAGGCTATCCTCAATCCTACTGACTAATTGGTGCAGTGCTGATTCACAGGATTTGCCTTGCTGGTATGCATGTTGGTTGCGATGAAGGGGAGTGTCTGAGAGAACTCCCTTTCTCAGGTGCTCTCCACCAGTCTTTCTAATGTTTTCAGTAGAAACGAAGATAAACTGATGGGACGAAAAGATTTAGGGACAGAGTAGTCCGCTCTCCCTTTTTTAGGGATGAAGACCACCCTGTTGAGAACGCCAGACTTGTGGTATGTACCCATAGGCTAGGCTCGCCCTGAATAGTTCACATAGAAGGGTAAGGAGATTCTCCGGCCCTTGTTGAAGCAGGGCCGGAAAGATTCCATCCCCTCCTGCAGATTTGAAAGGGGCAAATTTAGAAATTGCCCATTTGGCTTTAGAGAGAGTGACAATCCTTCTGGCAATGGCCCAGCTACCACGACAAGCTTCCTGGCCGTGAGCCTGCCTCGTGATTACCAGACGTTCCAGTGTCGTCATTCTCAAAGATACAATCAGGGAAGTGAGTCTCAAGGAGAAGTTTGAGGCTATCACTAGACCCGGAAGTGTGTTGACCTCCCTGGGACCTTAAAGATCCCAAGTGACCGGTTGGACTTGAGGCTAGCAAGCGTTGCAGTCTAGCTGCCGCGCTTAACTCATTTACCTTCTGTGTAAACTGCCTCCAGGAACTTTGTTTTGCTTTTTTAATTGCTAGGCTGTATTCTGTTAGAGCTCTATGATAGGACTCCCAGATACGGCTCCTTTTGCATTGATTGTACAGCTTCCTGACATTAGCCCTTTTGCGAGCGAGGTCTGCAGTCCACCACTTACTATTGGTTCGACTCTTCCCCCGTCGCAATGGGCAATTGTCATGGAAGCTATTGATTATAGCATTCTGCAGGTCAGAAGCTATCTGATCTATGTCTGTGAAAGCATCGCACCCTTCCGCCTACCGATCCCAACTGTGACTGAAGGTCAGACTTATATCCCAACCAGTCAGGTCCTCCTGGGGGATTACGATAGAGGACCTCTGCAGCCTCATCTTGCAAGTTAAAGAGGATATACCTGTGATCCGATAATGAGGCCTCTTCGCTTACGTGCCACTTATCAACCATTCCAAGTATTCCTTGTGTGCAGATTGTTATGTCAATAACTTCTTGTCTAATTCGTGTTGCGAACGTAGGGCGGTTACCTTTATTACATATAAATAGGTCCCTACTTAGAAGAAATTGTAAAAGTGCCTCACCTCTAGGGTTAGTGTTGGTGCTGCCCCATCCAGCAGAGTGATGGGCGTTGGCGTCACAACCTAGAAGAAGTTGTTGACGTCTGGCTTGTGCTTCTTCCACCAGGAGCTCTAGGTCTCTTGATGGAGGGAGTTCCCTGGCATCATATGGCAAGTATATACGGAGCCTACAATTGTGCTCTGCACTATACCTCCATTCTTCCAGGTCAGTGTGCCCACAGTGAGATCTCTGGAGCAGAATTCGTTGAGGGTTAGAAAATCCAAGCCTCTCCTCAACAGGATGCAGGTTCTGACATTCCTTAGAGAGGTACAGTAAATTAACTTACCTTTGGTTTCATTTAGGCCCGCCACTCTCCCTTGGTGAAGCCCATGGTTCTTGAATCAGTGCCAGATCAAATCCCTCCTGGAGGAAGAACTGGCAGAAGGCTGCCGAGGCAGCCCTACTGTGCTGGAGGTTGATTTGTAGAACTCGTGGCATTGTCCTTGACTGTCGAGGAGACAATTGAGACCTGCCAGAGTCCTAAGTTGGCTCTACAGTTGGAAGCCTTCACAGCCTTGTAGCAGACCTCGTCCAGGAAGCAGACGAATCCGTAACCTTTTCGGGTCTGGCTTGGATGGAAGGATTTTCCACTCGTTTACATTCAGGTTGGGGTTCTGCTTATTGAACATCTCAAGTACCTTTTCAGGTGTCTTCTTCAGAAGCTTCGGGTGAGCTCTGAAAAAAACACCCTGGTGGACCTCAAGATGTCCTTACGCAGACCCACTCTCAGAGAGATATCATCTCCCAGAGGTTTTATTCTTTGGATAACTTCTTCCAGCCAACGTTTGGTGTGTTCGTTGATGCAGGAAGCAATTAAAACACCTTTCTCTAGGTTAGGTGCCCGCAAACGATGGAACGGAACCATCTCCAGGGGTTGGATTTCTTCCATAATTGCGTCCTCGATGGCTTCTCCTTGCTCTGCACTAAGCTTCGCTTCCGGGTAGCCTTCGAGGGCTATGGCCATTTTAATCGCTGCGACCTCTCTGTAGGTAGCCTTGGGTGTGCTACCAGAGGCCTCGGGATCGTGGGCTTCGGGCTTTTTGGGTTTCCCTCCTAGCCTTCTTTGCGGGTCCCTCAGCGGAGGGCGGGGTGACCAAGGTGCCTCTGGGGCGTTTGGCCGACCCCACCCCCGCCTTGGTACCCGCAGTTGGGCCCGGAGTTGAGACCTCCTGCCGTTTCGGGATTCTTTTTCTTCTTCTTTTTCCCCCTCCTCCACTTGGAAGGGTCAAAAAGCTTCACCCTTTTCAAGACGTTTAGCCTTTAGTGCTTCTCTTCTTTGAGCAGTGGTGAGATTGGGCCTCTTCATTCTGAGGTTGCCGAGTTGCTCTGTGGCATCATCCAGCGTACCTGTAGACATGGGAGTGCTTGGCTGTTGAGGAGCTGATCTTCTATATCTTGAAGGGATTTTGCTACCTCAGCGCTTGTACTGCTTCCTCAGATAAAGCCTTGCCATGTATGGGAGCTTCAGTGTGCAATGGAACCTCCTGTGTTCCTAAGGCACTTTGTTGAGGAGAGAAGGTAGGGATGTTGGCATAACAACCTCTTGAGTTGTGTTGCCAGGTGGTGGTATGTGCGAGGTAGCTTCAGGAGCTACCTCAGCAGGAAGAGGTAGGTTAGAAACAGCTTCAGGAGCTGTTTCAAGGGTTGGTTTGTTTTGTTTTTTATCTTTGTTTCTTTCCATGTTGTTCCCACGAGAAGCTAGGGAATGGAAGGTCCGCCCAGACAGAGCCCCGCATGCCTGGGTAAGCTGCTTTAAACTGGAGGGTCGCCGGTGTCCAGAGTCCGCATAGTATAGACTGGTTTGCCACCAGCCATTCAGCCTGGCCTACGCTGTTCCACCGTGGCTTGGCCCTAGTGGGAGAAATGAAAGGGAAAACTAGATCGAAGAGTTGAGGAACTTTACCTCAGATAGAAGAGAGTGAAGAAGAGAGATAGGCTGACACATAGAGAAGTGTGCCAGCCATAGGCCTCCAGAACAAGAAGAGAAGGGATCTGGAGCATTAGCTAGGGTACCTCGGGGTCGCCACTACCCGTACGGCCTTGAAAGTAAGACCGCCCCTGAGGGAACTAATGAAGATAATGTTTTATCTCTTCATTACAGGAAATTTTACCATGAACTTCAAAGAAAATCACTTTGACCATGTGTACAATGAAAATTAGCTCCTGTGGTATGACCGAATAATTAATTCGTTGATATAATGTTATACTAAGTCGAAATTTACATAATTAACAAGTTTAGAAATAAAACTGGATAAAGTTAGTCTATTTTAAAACCTCAAGTTTAACCAGTGACACAGTGATAACGAAGTACTAGTTTACCATGGTATTTACCAACCCCACTCCGCCACCACTTTGTCACGTGATGCGCTTTTACACGAGGATACTCAGTAGCGGTCTTGTGTTGAGGGTGTTAAAGTAAATTTGACAGGAATCTTTTTAAGAGAAGAACCCACTTACAAGATTTAAGATGAAGTAATAATAACTATTGAGTAGATATCGTATAAATTCTCGAAGATGAAAATAATATTAGACCGTCAGCCAGTGAAGCGAATGCCGCAAAGCCAAGACAAAATGACTCAATATTCATTGGATTAAAATAACTTTATTATCAACACGTATATATTATGTGAGTATCATCGATATGATAATGTACCTAATCATCGATTAGGTACATTTCTGCAAAATTTAACTAAAGCTCCTGGGCCAATTGGCATTTACATTAGGTCCGTTTCCATGTTTTTTGAAGACTCCATACTTAGCACCATCTGGATTGTGGAATACCCTACTCACTGTAAAATCGAACATCTTTAGTTTAGGAATTGCATTCCCTTTGCAAGCATTCTAAACCTTTGTGACTATCTTAGCCTCTGACATTTTACCTTAACTAGAATTCTCAACTTCTGGGACAAATTTATTTCTAACAATTACTACCAATGTCTAATATTATATTTATTCTGTAAGATATTCTAGCCACTGGTGCCTTCATATTTTAAAATTACTCAGATTTTAAAACGACTGGCTTGTGGGTTTAGATATGATGTCAAAACTCACGAATACAGAAAGCTGCAAACCTATGAGAGCCATGATACCTAGATCAGTAGGTTAAAACTAATTAATACCGAATTATCTGAAATTCTTGCCTCTTTAGCCTTCCAATCTTTTGGTCCCCTGACTTACGAAAGCTCTTAACCATTTTATGATATCACTCCTGGCATCGATTTTTAGGCGTGTAATTGTTTTAATTCATGCAAACAGCTCTTCGGCTGATAAAAATATTAAAGTAATGTTTATTAAAATCCATGGAAACAACAAATTTTCCTTCTTTGTGGTATTTTTATTTTGTTGGGTAGTTCACTTTTCTTGTTCAAAAGTAGGTCAACTCGCAGCAAGCCGGAGAACCACCACCAGGAACAAGATGCGATAGAGAGAAGCAGGACCAGAATCGGGACCTATAATGATAAGTTTCAAGTTTATTCTATTATTAAGAAATAAAATTTTTCGCTCTTACTATATCTTGCCACCCAAAGCTGTTTATACCGTTCTTTTAGTGACAATTAATCAGAGCACCAACCTCTAGAAAACCTCACGTGTATTAAAAACACGTTTAATAAATAGATTTTTATATTTTTTGATCATAAGTTTGGAATCCATTCTTGTTTTTTGAAGAATATATCATTTATAAAGATATTTATTTCCCTGGTCTGATTGATGATGATAAACTTGTGTTTTGGGCTGATTTAATACTTTCGAAAGATTAGCTTATGCAGGAGTTAATAGGGACTGTTTTTAAATAGTTGATAAAAAATCAGTACTTATATAAAATAAGCATTTTGCTACTTATGTCTAACAGCTATCTTTCAAAAATTGTAATAAGCTAAATATAGAGAGTTTAATTCATTTAGTATATTCTAGCTGACTAACTTTAAAATTCCAACTAAATAATGTTAAATTGATTAAATTTGGTGTTCATAAATAGTATAGACAACTATTTGAAAAAATCGTAATCTAAATCAATTCCATACATGTGTTATTACTTCAAGATCCTAAAACATTAATATTTAAACATAGTCTCGTTATTTTTAAGTAGATCAATGATTGGGAGTGCCAATGCCCGATCGGTCTAAGACGTTGGACTTTGAGTCTGAGTTAGAAATCAGGAAAATGAAATATCTTCCGGTGTTAATTATTAATCTTAGGAGTGTTTAATTTTAGGAGCCATTGAAAAAAGACATATTTATGAAGTATCTGATATCCAATAGGAAATTGTGTGCAGAGCCATGGGTAATGGGTGCTGACATATAACCTTCGATAATATCTAGAGGCGTTCTTGTCTGAATGCCAAAATGTTATGTGGAATTGGCTTTCTAATTAATAGTGTGTTAAGAGTATTGTTTTGAATTCTAGTTTTTTCTACACATGGTCTCATTGCCTTTTTATTTTATATAAAGAGAATAACATATTGGTTGAGCTATTTGAAAGTTGTATACAAAACTATTGAATACATTAGTAACAGTATATAGTACTTAATCGTAATAACAAGATTATTTATAATTTCTTAATTATTGCAAAACCTTTTTAGCTTTTATTGGTATTCTTAAAATTAAATGAGTTCTATCTTGTCAAGTCATGTGTGGAATACAGAATTTGTAAATTGATTACTTTTATGTTTAGTGTTTAAAAATAATTGTATACAAAATGTTACAGTAAATTTATGACCCCACCTTAATTTAGTAAAGCCCCCTAAATTTATTATTATACAAAACAGTTATCAATCCTAGAGTCAAGAGTAGCTGAATGCTCTAAATTTAAAATATATCATAGTTTACTTATATAGGGTATACATGTAGTGAAAGCCTTTACGTTCTGTGCGGATGTAATCAAAGGTCTCATGAAGCCCAAACTCTAGTGTAGAATAGCTCGCTTACATTTAAACTCGGTTATAGTTATACTAAGCAATACCGCATCTATATTTTAATATGTGTCATAGTTTATCGTTTTATATTCAAAATAACTAAAATTTGACAGTCGTAACGTATTTATATTAATAAAATCATAAATTGTTAAAGTACAGGAATGTAATAGATGTCAAATATTTTATGAGGATAGAAATTAAATTAAACCAACGCGACAACCCTACTAGTGTTATTAATAGTCATGACGTCAGCAATATAAGGGACAGGTGTAACGTAAGCAGCAGTTTACACAAAATATTATTTTATATCCATGGAAACAAAATGGCATTTATAATTTAATGTTTTTAAATCATTCTAAAGTGATATTTCGATGAATTTTTCAAACTTCGCTCAATTGACAGTTAGTCACAGAAAGAGCACCAGGAACACGATGTGATTGACAGAAGAAGAACGAGGACCAGGACTTACAAGGATGAGTTACTTTAATTCAATATAAATCACAGATTTACTCACTATTTCTCGTCACATAAAGCAGTTTACACCCTAGTTTAGCGAGTATTATTTACAGAACAAAACAACAGAATAGTTCATATGAGTGCTAACAAGTACTAATTAAATAAATATACTTATTACACTTCATTGTTATGTTTTGTGTAAAAGCTTCTAGTTTGTGTTTGGTGCTATGTATAATCCACTTAGTACCAAAATAGTAAAGGGAGAATCAGTTTACAATATTTCATACCAATCGGACACTAACATATGTTGGAATTTTTCACGTAGTTATATCAAAAAACTCGCCTTCGGCTCGCTGGGGGCTACGCCCCCAGGCCCCCATGATGTAACGCTTGCAAAATCGGGGATGAGCGGTTAAAATTTACGCTTGCAAATTCGGGGATAAGAGAGATTTGGTGATTTTTAAAATTCGGACATAAGGTCATGCCAGGAAATCCCTGGGGGGTTTTTAAGTTACTGGGGGTTAAGACATCAGGGGGTTAACTGGTTATACCAGGAAACTTCCCAAGGGGAGTTAAGAGATTTGGTGATTGTGAGAATTCGGACATGAGGTCATGCCAGGAAATTCCATGGAGCGGGTTTTAATGTTACCAGGGGTTAAGACATCAGGGGGTTTAATTTACTTAGGAGGTTATCTGGTCATACCAGATAGTTCCCGGGGGGGGGGGGGTAATGTTACCGGGGGTTAATGACACACCCAGGCCCCTTTCCGGTGTTGGCCAAAATTTGGGGATAAGCGGAATTCGGAGTTAAACTGGACCCATTTTATTGAAATTTTCAGTTTTAATCAAAGTGACTTTAATGGCATTTTACAGGTTAACCGTTAGAGATACGACAAAAAGTGACTGGACCTTTCGTGTCACAAATTTAATTTTTGTTATTTCGATTCCACCCTCGGATTTGAGCTACGATCTCTGGTTTAGTCGGTACAACGCTTGGGATAAAAGTCTGCACTGGTCAGCTGTTGTGTAAGGAGATATAGTGTAAATCAATTAAAAACTACCTTTATCAGATTATTAAGTTGATCAGGGGGTTTAATTTAATCATGAGTTCATCAACCAGGAAATTCCCGGGAGGGGGGGTTAATGTTCTCGGGGGTTAAAGAACGCGTGGTACTTTTTGTAGTAAATGTGTGTCTGGGCACGAGGAATTTTTATAAAAAAAACGTTGATCAGGGGGTTTAAAATTACTTCGGAAATTACCATTCCACGCCAGAGTTTTGAACCCAGGCCCCCTTTTGGGTGTTTGCCGAATTCGGGGATAAGCGGTATTCGGTGAGAGGTTAATCAGAGAATTAGATTAGGGGTCTGGGAGTTTTAAAATTAGACCTATTTTATTGAATTTTCCAGTTTTAATCAAAATTTTGATTTTAAGGCCATTTTGTGGCTTAAACCGTTAGATATACGACAAAAAGTGACTGAACCTTTCTTGTCGAAAATTTACTTTTATTTCGATTTTGACCTCAGATTTTGAGCTACGAGCTCTAGTTTAGGTGTTACAGAGTGTGGTAGAAAAGTCTGCACCGGTCAACTATTTTTAAAATGCTTAGTGTAAATATAATTAAAAACCTACCAATAAGTCAGTATTTTACAGTTTTTTAGCGGGTTTAATTTGCTCGGTGTTTTTATAGTCATGCCAGGAAATTCCCAGGGGGGGGGGTTAATGTTACCGGCAGATAGGACATAAGGGGGTTTAATTTACTCAGGAGGTTATCTGGTCATACCAGAAAATTCCAGGAGGGGTTAATGATACCTAGGGTTAAGACATCAGGGGGTTTTAATTTACTCAGGATGTTATCTGGTCATGCAAGAAAATTTCAGGGTGGGTTTAATGTTACCGGGGGTTAAGACATCAGGGGGTTTTAATTTACTCAGGAGGTTATTTGGTCATACTGAGAAATTCCAGAGGGGGGGTTTATTGTTACTGGGGTTGTTAACACACACGTGGTTCTCTTTTAGAGGTTGTTGTGTGTGTTAAAATAAATAAATTATCTCTGTCACTATCTACTATTGACGTTTCACTAACGCTCAGCCCCAATTCCCTAGGGGGATTGTAATCACTCGGTAACGTAGTAATAATTGTTCAACTCCGGAACCAGAATGAATTGAACAAATCATAGCAGCAAAAAATTTAAAACAACCAAAATGTGCATTAAAAAAAAAAAAAACACGATAAATATTTTACCATTGAAAGCGATTTACAGGCTTACTAAAGGATATAAGACAAAAGGCTGCCAAACCTTTTTTATAGATCTCATAGTTTTTCTAGTTACTGAATGATAAAGATTTAAACTCCAATCAACGGTTCGGCTGATATCGACTCCAGAAACAAGATTTTCACGTATCAATCACAAAATAATTGCATTTAAACGCGTTTTGCGGTCGAACCATTGTAGATAGGTCAAAAAGTCACTAGACCTTTTTTGAAGAAAAATATTATTTCCTAAATCTAACCTTTGTTTCATTTTGACCTCCGACCAATTTTTTTCGCCGCTATCGACCCCAAAAACAAAGTTTTCACGTGAAAATTACAAACAAATTGCACATAATCACGTTTTTCGGCCAAACCAATAGAGATAGGGCAAAAAATCACTGAACCTTTTTTGTAGATCGCGCAATTTTCTAATTTGATTGGTCAATCAGATTTGAGCTACGACCAATGGTTCGGCCGCTATCGGGCTCGAAACATTATTTTTATCAAAAAAATCTCTGGAATGTCAAATATTCGAGCGTTTTGTCGCTTAACCATGGAAAGATAGAGCAAAAAGTCACTTGACCTTCTTTGTAGTTCACTTCATTCCTGACTAACGATTTTTCGTCAGATCCGAGCTAGCTCCAACGGTTCGCCCGCTATCGGGCTTACAAAAAGGCCTGCAAGGGTAAAAAATGCGCGTTTTTTGCGAATTTTTTTTTGAGGGATTTAAAATTTAAAATTCCCGGTTTTCAGACTTTTCCTGTTGGTATTACGGCAAAAGGTACCTGCGTGCAAAATTTCAAGTTTCCAGCACGTTTAGAAGTAGGTTAGAATTTGTATACATATATCAGTCAGTCAGTCAGTTTCACATGCGGCTGTATAGTATATTAGATATATATAGCTGTTGATGAGAAACATTTCCTTACTTGTGTTTTCCAGCAATCTTTCTAGCATTGATAGTAAGCAGGATAATAGTAATGAGTTGAAAATAGTCAATGCTTTTTATTTAAAATATAACAAGAGTAACTATTTATTGTTTAACTGTTATAGTTTAATAATTAAAACTCTGTGCCAAAAAATTGTGACATAAAAAATATGTTCTAGAAGTTTTATCTCATTCTATTAGATACTGAAATTCACACCAGAGCTCTCTTTCACAGTACAAAAAAATAATGACGGACCAACTAAAATTATACATTATTAAGAGTGCCTATTTAGATTCCAATACTATCTTTAAATATTACAATTTCTCTTTGTAATTGATAATGATTTAATTCCTGTTTCATAAAGAGATAGAATAAGTCATTTTGGAGAATAACGCGTCAGTGCACCCTGCCTGAGTGAATGATTGCCTGAACAACCCTAGCACACGTCATCGATAGAAATTCGAGTTATACAACTGCATCAGTACATATTTCATCCAGACTCCAAAAGGTAGAGCTCTGAGTAGCACACACAATACACTCCAAAAAAAGATGCACTTAAAAAAGTCTCGTATCAAACAATGATGATCGTAATCTACCTGTATGCCGTTTAAGGAATGGTCCATTTTGAGTTTTTACCGCATGAAAAAACTGTCAACCCAGTCTTTTATCTGGAGGTGCTTGAGACTAAACCGCCGGATCGCCTGCCTCCGGGCTGATATTAAAGTCATCTTCAGACTCAACCATGAAAATGCCCCCAACCACACGGCCTTCGTCGTCACCAACTACCTCACCCAGAAAGAAGACCCCGTAGACCCCAGCCTCCTTACGGCCCTAACATAGCTCCGTGTTATTTTTTTTCCACCGACTGAAAAAATAGCTGAACGGATAGCAATGGGAGATGGTGGGAAACATCCTAGCTGAAGCTATAAGGCTCCTGAGAGGCATTCCAGCCGAGGAGTTCCAGGGTGCTTTCCAAGCGCGGCAGAATTGTCTACGCAGGTGTATTGATGCAAAAGGAGAATATAATTAAGTATTTTGTTCATTTGTACCAATCGAATGATTAAATCTTTTTTGCCTTTTAGAAAATGCACATTACTTTCATAACGCACTCTGTGTCCTCATGTCTCATCAGGTGCACAACTGAGTGCACTACGATGTTGACTGACACGATCCAAAAGCACAATGGAGCTACCTAGTCTTCCATAACACGGATATGGTGGGAAGCGCTGATTCAAGGTGTATGTTGAGTTTAGCTCCAGTTCAACTTCCTCTTAGTGCAGCGTATACAATCTGATGCTCTTGCAGACTTCTTACATCTCGATTTATGTTCGTCTAAAGGAATAAAAGTATAGTAGGCGATGAAAACGAAAAAAGTTAAAACGAAACCCCCGCATCGTTTGACACATTCACTGCCTTCCTCACTGAACCACCCTTCTCACCATACCTGTGTAATGTTTGGAAGATTTTCTTGCACGTAAAATTTGCTCTTGTGGAGCATGGTTTATTTCAGTTTGATGCACGTAATAGGAAGCTAAACTGGAGCTAAACTCAACATTGCGTTACTGTATTTGATATTAGTGCATGGGAATCAAACGGATCTGACTGAGAGTTAGCAAATATTTTTGGCTGTTGTATATAATCGTGATAGAAACATAAAAATACATTAATTAAGACATATGTTAATAAACTGTAAACTATCATTTGAAATTTCACTGACACTTTTATTCATAGAGTAAAACAAGTTATGATATGAGATAATGAGATTTATTCCGAAAAAATATAAACTTTACAAACAAGATTATTAAGGAATATAATCTAACTACATTAACAAGTTGCGTGGTTAGATAAAACTAAACAATAAACAAGGAAAGGTCTGATAAAAGTCCGGTTTTCTCTGAAAAGGACTTGATGTGCAGATCACTGCGGTGTATTGAAAGTTTCTCACTATATTTAACTAAAATTAACGTTAAAATAAAAATACATTAACGTAATCACAACGTAGGCACAACTTAATCAATTTAAACTCTAGTCAATCTTATTCTTACATACAATGTTTAGATATACATAAAAGACTTATATATTGAAGACTTTAAATCATCTATTTAAAAAATACAATTTATATAATGACAGTATTATCTTAACATTTTAGACTAATGGAAATAATATTAAGATTCTAAAAAATGTTTTGTTATATTGGTTACTAATTATAGAGAATACAATAAAATAAAATAATTGTCTATAAAGGGGACGAATTTTAGTTTGGTTAGGAGAAAAAAAATTCAGTTAAGAATATTTTATACTAATCTGTTGTGTATAATATATATCTGTTCAGTTTGAATAAATAACCGATTAGTTATAGCATTACAAAAAGAATTTACGGTTTTAATTTCTTT
This sequence comes from Homalodisca vitripennis, assembly GCF_021130785.1. Lineage (NCBI taxonomy): Eukaryota > Metazoa > Arthropoda > Insecta > Hemiptera > Cicadellidae > Homalodisca > Homalodisca vitripennis. Next base: position 54,307 of record NW_025778315.1, read on the forward strand.
AATTTTTTTTGGAATTTCAATTAACAAATGTGGACCCATGTAGGAAAACGAACGCCTCAAAGCTAGTTTATTAACTTTGGGTTTTTGGATAAGACCTCTTTGCAAATTTTTTGTGACGTATTGTTTTTGTTGTTCAATATTATTTCTATTTCCACTTCTTACAAAAAATAATCTTAATACTTTATAAATAAAAATATATTGTATGGGAAAAGTTTGTAATTGTTGGTAAAGAGGATTAAACGTATAAAAGTGTTTTTTGTTACTCTAATATCGTCTGTTTTTTGTTTTTGGAGCTGCTCCCCAGCATAAAATACCGTACTGTAATCTAGAGTAAATTAGTGCATAATACAGAGTATGTAACAGCTTTTTGTCACAAAAATTTTTCAAAAAATAAAACTTCCTAACATTACTTCTTATTTGATTTTGGATGAAAGATATGTGTTTTTTCCAATTTATTTTCTGGTCAAAATATACACCTAAATACTTAAAAAAAATTCACCTCTTCAAATTCATTACATTTACATGTAATAAACGTTGTACAAGTTTCTTCGTGATACTTCACAGGCACGTCAAAACCAAAGCCCTTAAAATCAAAATTGATAAAATTAGTCTTATTTACATTTATTAACATTTTATTTTTATTAGACCAGGCTCTTAACAGTCTAAGATCATTATTTATTTTTTCTCATAAGTTATTCCTACATGTATCTGAATATAAATAAGCAACATCGTCAGCAAAGGCACCGATTGTGCCATTAAAATTTTGTTTTAACAAATCGTTAATAAAAATAATAAACAAATTAGCCGAGATGACTGAGCCTTGTGGAACTCCGGCCTTTACAGTAAAAGAGGCGCACTCAAGTGATTGTCCACTCTCATTTGCTGGACCCGGCCGATTAAAAGCTTTTAAACCACTGGAGAGCTACGCCTCTGATTCCAGCTGCCTCCATTTTTGTTAAATAGAATATTATGGTTGACTAGGTCGAATGCCTCTGCACCAAAGCATCTTTCGTCCCTATTCCCGCAGTAAAACAAAATTAGTTTTTTTGAACTGAAAATCTAATTTTAAAAAATCCATCAATCTTGATTTCATATATTTTTTTATTATTTTTGAAAAAACTGAGAGTAGGCTAATTTGACGAATTTGTTCTATACTAAAATTGTTTGCTTTTTTGAAAATAGGTACAATTATACTTTTTTTAAGACTATCAGGAAAAATACCTGTCAAAAAGCTCAAATTAATTATATGTACGAGAATATGTTAAATATTTATAGCAATCTTCTTTACAAGCTCGACATTAATACAGTCATATACAGTGGACTGTTTGTTTTTTAGTTTCCTGATAACATTTTCTAATTCTGTTTTGTCAACTGGAGAAACAAAAAATGATTGCATTTGGTTGACAAAGCTTACATTCAAAGCAGGGTCGTTACCGATAATGTTATATATTTTATATAGCTTGTTTATTTTTTTAATTCTATTTAAAATCCTAACGTTTATCCAAGGACTAACAAGTTTTGCTTTCCATAAACGGTTTGTAATATAAATTTCAATTTTATCACGTTGCACAATATTAGTTAATATATTTATAAATTCATTGTAGCAATGATTTACATCAGGTCAAGTTAAAATTTCCTCCCAATCAAAAAGTTCTATTTCAAGTTTAATTTTTTCCAGATCATAAACCCATTTATTAAATGATTCGGATTTCACATTTTTTATAACGGTAGGCTTCAACTTAAGCCCAACAGTGCAGCGGTCTGTTAAACCTATGTCAAAAATGGCAGTACCGTATTGAATAAGTTTATATTTCTGAACCTTATAAAAATACGGTCCACACATGAGGAGCTGTGCAGAGTAATTCTTGTAGGATTATTTATCACCGATATGAAACCATTATTCAAATTTAGGTTTATATAATTATGCACACAAGGAAGATCTTTTAGAATATCTAAGTTTGCATCGCCAATGAAAATTGTATTATTAGTTATATTTAAAAGTTTTGTTTCCAATTCATTAATAAAATTATACTCAGAAATTTCTTGTAATCGATATATACAAAATATTTTGAACTAATTATTATCAAGTTTTACGTTAAGTAAAAGGCAATCCACAGTTGTCATTGTACACTCCACTTCTCTAACATTAACATTTTCGTTACAAAAACACAACACTCCTCCGGCCCTGTAAGTGTCGTTACACTTCGCTTTACCATTATATCCCGGAATTTTGAAAAACATCAATTTCTTACTTTGAATCCATATTTCCGATATAATTATAAAATCTATTTTTGTGATTAATTGGCTTAGCTCAACGAGTAGGGAATCAAAGTTTCTTCTTATACTTCTTATATTTACATGAATGAAAGTTATATTTTGAAGTTCATTGGGGGAATTAAAAAAATTACAATTTAGACTATCGTTAATTTGAGTAAATCCTTCAAAAATTACCATACTACAATTTGTTTTAGTCCGTTACAAACTAACAACTTAAAATTTAATTTAAAGAAAAGATAAACAAACATGTTACTATGCATTTGCCTATAGCCTATTTAAATAATACTTCAATGTCTTCAATGTAATTTACCTTGTGGCATTTTTTCCCCCTCCTTTTTTCTCACGAAGAACTTCCCTTCTTTCACCTAAACAAACTTCACATTTTTTTCACTGCATTTCTTCTTAAGTTGGCCTAGTAACTGTTTGTTTTCTGGTGACAGGTGTTCATTCACGTATACGGCTTGCTGTTTAGGGAAGATAGGGTTAATCTTCGATGCCGTCAGGGTTTTCTTCTTTTTGAAAGCTGTGATCCAGGCATCCCGCTGCATCCTTCCCGTAAATTTGACCACGATGGAGGGCGTCCTGTCGGCCTTGTAGGTTGGAACTCTGTGCACCGCTGACACCTGGGCTTCCACTAGTTCCTGTCCCATAGCTCTCCCTACGTCCTTTAGCAGATTAAGGCTGTTCTCGTTAGGTGTCTGGGGTATTCCACTGATCTCTATATTATTTTTTCGAGTGTACTGTTCAAGGTTTCTAACTCTGATTCTTAAATCAGTCACAGTTTCGTTCAGTTTTTTATTCTGTTCCTGCAAATGCTCGTTCTCTTTCCTCATGGCAGCATATTCTTCTCTCAACTTAGCAGTTAGATCATTTGACTTGTCAATATTGTCTGAGAGGAATATAGCTTATGTTAAACTTATTGCCAATATAATATGACATGTATGACATTTCTACATATATAACAATGAATTATATGATGGTGTTTGTCCAACCTTGGAATTAGTCTGAGCAAGCTAATCACTTAGTAGGCGCACACGATTTCTCTTTTTCCCCGTGAATGTAAGAATTAATTTACGTATAATTGTCTGTGTATCTGTCCGCAGGTCATCTCAAAAATTAAATGAGCTACTGAATTGAAATTTCGCATGCACCCTTAGCGAAGACTATTACATGACACATGACGAATGGCACGAATAATATAAAATACTTGCGATAATTACCCATTTTTAAATGTTAGAAGTCAGTACACTCCTCTCCTTAAGTTTCAAGCTACCAAGCAGTAACAATTGAAGTCTAGAGTGTAGTGCCAATTCCCAATGCATCATTTCGAGGCTATTATTGAAAAATTTAATTGCAAAGAAATTATAATACTAATTTCAAAGCCCTATACACTCATCTAGTGTGGTCTATAAATCGAATTATTGCGAAATGAAAATTCTCATGTTGTGACATGGATGGTACTGGGAATTATTTTCATGAAAACCACAGAAGTTATAGCCGTGAGCGTTTCCCCTCTTTGCTTACAAGAAAAGGAATTCACCAGAGCCAGGCCATATGAGCAAACGGAACCGGAAGGACTACAATTAATTGCCAAACATTCAGGACCTTGAAGGATATCCTAACAGTCAGAGAGACGTGTGGCGAGTAAGATCTTTCTAAACCTAACGCGACCTTTTCTGAATATCGCCTTCCACAAAAGTTAAGCTGATCGTTGAACCTCCACATCTTGACTAAAATATACTGCACAGATCCAAGTATTCACAGACGAATCGTAGCGGAATGAAGATTTAACACAAGCCCCTGAATACAGTTAGTAATGTAGTAAAATTACAAGACAAGTGACTTATGACTGCAATGTAAAACCATCAGACCATCACTGATCACAATATTAATAGGAGTATAATGTCTCCAGCAGATATTTTGCCTTTTTCTCTTGGAAATTAAATTAAGAAATATCTCCGTTAATATTTTTTACAAAGCGTATTCAATGTGAAAGGTGCTGCGTATTATTTGCAACAGTTTAAAAGCATTTCATTTATATTATATTCTACTGAATATTTTCATAATAAATAGGCAATATTACAAATAATTACATCTTCATAATTAAGATATATTTATAAGAAAATGTTTCGGTTAAATGTTAAAGGTTTAAGGAAATTGTGAAGGGCATGGCCACGTTGATATACTGCACAAGCTGGAGTGTTTGACATTGTTATCCATCGCTTTTCTGTTCAGGTCTTATTTTTGGTTCTTAAATTATATAACACTTAAGAATAATACTAAGATTAGTAAGTTTATTTACGAGAATCTTAAAAAACTATTTCGATACCTATACAGCTGATCGTTGTGTCCGCATAAGCCAAAGTAGTTAACTGCAGTTTTGATTTAACTATTAACACTCAACACTATCCTGATCAGATTAGTGAATAGTTATTGGTTTTAATTGAATTTTTCGATATATAATTTGCGGGAATAACCGGATGAATGATTGGTTGTGACGTAATTGCATTTAAAGGTTTTGAACCATCTGCGAATCAGCTGTGTACCGTCAGCTTGTGTGTGTAATATTGACAGAGAATGTTTTTGTTTATTAAAATAGGTACACAGTAGTACCTAAGAAAACGACAATTCAAAATTTTAAATTTACCGTAAGATTTTTCATTTTTAACTCGATAGTGCATGCGTTCTATGCAAACATGTGATCTGTCTAAACAACATAGTTTAAATTCATTGAAAAATAGATTGTTTGTTATAAACCAATCGTTAATGCAATATGTGATAAGATACATGTTGTTATCAGAATACACCACCCTTAACGGGTAAATTAATGAGACTAAAGTGTGTGACTAAACTAATGTGTTATTTTATTATAATTAACTATGAGTCTCTACTTAATACCTATGTGTGACGTTCAGTAAACAGACGGATTCATCTCACTACACAACCAGAGGAATTCGCTGTCTTTCAGAGATATTGTTGAAACATAGCGGTAACGATTTTTATTTTCTTCATTTAACGAAAACTTAAGAAAAATCACAAACGAAAAATTCGTATTGACAACGGAAGAACCACACATATACTGAGTTTTTTTTATTGTGTATGCTGTTTGGAAATTGGACTACACTTTCTACGGAAATTGATGTTAACATCCAAAGCAGATTGTCTGTATTAAAACAGTATAATGTTGTAAATTGTTCGGTGTTATCATGTTATTACATACATCAATGTAGTACAAAATTATAATGGTACGCATTTTATAGGACCATAAAACGTTAAACTCAGCAAAAGCTTTCCATTACCTTGCTAGTATTTTTCTGTTACTGTAGCAAAGTATTGTCACAGTCTTTACTATGAGATCTCAATCCCCGTCGGTTGAAAACCAAAAGCAAACATAGTAGTCAAAAATAAGTAAGCAGGCCAACTTTTCTTGTTTATTCTTGTTCCATTAACCTACTCTTATTCACAACTTTAATGGTAAAACAAAAGGTTGACCTGTAAATGGAATAAAGGAAATTGAAATAATGATCTTATTTTCTTTTATATCCAAGATTGACACTTTCTATTTGTATTGAACTCGAGTAGTTGGTGTCAAAGTGAAATATTGTCCAATTGCCTTTTGCTGCCTGACGGCGAGGCGCCCATATCCGGTCAGTTTATTGGCGATAAAATTACTAAGGTGGGGTCCAGAGAGTAATATTTTATAAGAAGACAAAAGTCTGTACCTATTGATGAACTAAATTACTGGCTTCACTTTATTATAATATTTTTGCCTACTTTTTAAACTTATTACTTAAAAGGTACGATTTTTAAAATTTATTAATGATGTATATTATAAGTTCTAATGCACCACCTAGTCAAATCTAGTGAACTATTTAAATTGCATACACATGTCAATGTTTAAATGTAAAACATTGTAAATCCATCATACATTCATTCAATCTTACCACACTCGTGTGAGGTTACATGACTTAGTATTACAAATTTATTTTACTTTGATAAATCATGTTTAGTAGTATATGTTTGCACATATTTTAAAATATTTGATGCAGTGTAATTATTTATTTTATTTAATAGTTTTTTTCGTAAAGTTAAATTAAAATTTGCTACTTATCTGTACACTTATATTTTCTCTAATGTACCCAAACCGTGTTCCCTGAAATAAGGGAAGAAGAACCGATTTCCGCACATCTACTGGGATAATAACTTAATACTTCCTTATTAATGCGGAGAGCCTTTATCACTGAGGCCGCAGTCCGAGTCCAATACACTAGTGACGTGCATAAGTTTGCTTTTAGGAATGGGATATGTAGGGATGTCTTGTATTGGGTTCACACTGAACATGTGGGAGGGAGGAGATCCCTTCCGGGTCTAAGTATGAGTAGGCTAGATCTCCAGCCAACTTTTACTAGGATAGCGTCTTTATCAGCTCTCCTTAAGTAGGTCGCTGCCTTCTCAGGTTATGGGTCCGATACATGGGCCACTGAGGAAGGTTCCTTACAGAGCCTATCTCGGAGGATGATCAGTGTTAGAGGTTGCTAGCCTGGACGTGGTTGAGTGTTGTTCGATGCAAAAGCGGGAGAGGCTGGCACAGAGCCTTATCAGGCCACCCCTTAGTCTAAGTTGAGATGACTGAGATAAGAGGCTGAGCTCACGGCATCTATACAGGAGGCACCTACAATCTTACACATCCTGAATATGCTGTCACTCCAGAAACAAGTGCAAGAGGAACGCATCAGGTAGCATATCTTTAAACGAAGTGATTTTTTGTATCACGAAAAAATTTTTAAAAAATCCTGATTTTTCACAATAAATCCATTTTTTAAATACAAAAAATTTACGCAAAGAATTTTTATATAAGCTGAATTACTTTTTAATTCCTATTGTTAGCTTGAAACTTCCCTCTGTGCGTATACCGCCATTACAACAATAGTGTATACATGCACTCTGATATCTTGTATTAATGTTTGTAAATCAAAGCAATGTAATGAGTTTCAAAATAACAAGCGTTGCCTTGTTTTACCACTAATTGGATGCTGAATATTTTATCTCACAGACAGGATAAAAACTTTTTCAGACGAAAATCATAAAATTTTTCCATTGAATTTAAATACCAGATAGTTATCTTTGCAATTTCTGGATGTAAGAAAGAAACTGGTCCATGTTTGGTGTATGTGTGTCAATAAAGTTAAACATGTAACACAATCATGGGTTCTCAGATATATATTTCTGCTTCAATAAACTTCAATCCAACCGTCACACATATAAATAATAGATACATCATTGTCAGACAAATAGACAAATATATCGAATGTGCTCATTGTGTATGGTTAGTTGGTGAGTATATAACATTTAAATTCGTGTCTAAAGATTTATTTTTAATGTGTTGAACTAAAAATATAATGTGTGAAATAATTTTATGTGTTAAACCCTTTTGATACTCACACCTTTCTCAATAAAAACTAGTATATATATATTGTTTGACAGCTTTCCTACAGGAAAACTTCACTATCAATTTTAAGAAAAGTCTGATTGTGTATCTATACAATGTAAATTAACTCTCACGTCCTGTGCTATGCCCGAATAACTCATTACTTGACATATTCTTATACAACTGTGACATTTACATATGTAATGATTTTTAAAATAAAACTAGATAAAGTATTTTAAGTTAGACTAATTGAAAACCTCAAGTTTAACCAGTGACACTGTGATAACGAAGCGGTAGGTTACTGTGACATTTACTAACCTCACTCCGCCACCACTTTGTCTGAGGATACTCAGTAGCGGTTTTTTAGTAAGGGATTTAAAGTTGATTTGGCAGGCATCTTTCAAATAGAAGATCCTACTTATCAGTTAGTGAATGAAGTAATTAAGTTTTTATAACTAATAAGTACATATCGTATAACTTCACTAAGTTGGAGTATTTAGAAACTATTCTAAATATTAGACCTCCAGCCAGTGAAACGAATGGTGGCATGTCAAGAGAAAATTACTCATGATGTATACGATTATAAACAAATTTATAATTGAACAAATACATAAATATCATTTGGGTATAAAAAAAAAAAACATTTAATAGGAGGGTATCTACTAAAGTTAACTAAATCCTCTCTCTGCATGTTTCTAGAAACCTCCATCTTTAGCACCATCTTTTCACTGGTATATCGATAACACTGTACGCTCTCACGCTGAAAGTTTATTTACCTTGTGAATGACATGCTCTTCGTGAACTCTGAACATTTTTTAGTGTCTTAGCCTATGACAGCTTCGCTTACCTAGAACTCTCAGCTTCTTCGACAAACTGATCTCTAGAGCTGCAGTAGCATTACCACAAACATCTAATACTACATTTGATCAATAGGATATACAAGTTCCTAAACCAGTCTGAAACCAACTCATGAAGGACTTTGAGATTTTAAATGGACCAGCTTATTCTTTTATGAAGGTAAAGCCATGCTGTTAAAACTTGCTCACACCTATGAAAGCCACAACTGGTGAAATGTAAGATTGATCTAAAGTTGCCCCATTATATATGCTCCATTATCTGCCCTATATATCTATATACAATATTATCTGAAGTTGTGACCTCTATTACCTCTTAAACTCTAGGATTCCCTGGGTTATGAAAGCTCTCAACCATTTTCAGATATCACCTTGACTGTTATTAAACATGCAGAAACCTCTTCATCTAATAAAACAGGTGAAACATACCCAAACAGTTAATGGTTATTAAAAAGTATAGATTTCCATGGAAACTATATCTTATACATGCCAGAGAAAACATACAAGTATTTAAAATTAGTTATATAGTATTTTTTTGTGTTCTTCAAAAGTAGTTCAACTCGCAGTAAGCCGGAGAACCATCAACAGGAACAGGATGCGATATAGAGAAGCAGGACCAGGACCAGGACCTACATGGATAAGTTTCTTTTATTATTCATTAATAATAATACTTTCCGCTCTATCTCTTGCTACCCAAAGCAGTTTAAATCCTAGTGGTTGGTACTGTTTTTAATAGTCGGGATATTAACCACATCACCAACACTACGTAAAAATGTAAACAGGATTTTTATATTTGTTAAATTTTGTATTTGGACTCCATACTTGTTTTAGTAAGATTATTATATTTTAAAATTTCATTTAATTGTCTAATCAGATAGATTTTGATAAGCATGTCTTTTGGGCTGTGACGTTCCTAAAATTTTGACGATGGTTGGGGTAATAAGCCTGGGTTTTAAAATAGTCATAAAAAATAGTTTTATAAAACATCAATACTTGTTACTTATGTCTAACAGCCGTATTTTTTACATTTTAATAATATAAATATTGACAATACAATTAAATTGTCCGAATTCGATATAAAAAAGAGGCTTAGTCTACAGGCCTTACTTCTATAAAATCGATATTGAAATTTACACCCGAAATCTCTTTTATTGCACAACAATTGAAGAGGAAGAGTTTCACACTCATTGACTCACTGGACTCCGTTGTAACTTTTAAATAATAAACCTTGTCGCTTTGAGTAATTTTAAATTTCCGTTTCTTGACTATAAAATATGCTATCGTGAGAAATAATAAAATAGCTGTACTTTCACATTTAAATTACACTAGTTGAATAAATAGTTACCAGACATAGTCTGCCATCCTTATATCTAAGTTATTACTGTCTTAGATTATCAACTGCAGGGCCAGAGTTCGAGTACTGGTACGGGAACGCAATTTTTGCACGCTACAAGTCGTCTAGCCTTCAGTAGATTTAACCGTTAATAATTGAGATATAATAGCAATAAACATAAGTTCAAGAATTTACAGTAAAGATCAATCTATTGAAATTTAACTCAAACATTTTCTAGTTCATGAAATATATATATATATATATATATATATATATATATATATATATATATATATATATATATATATATATATGTGGTTTCTAACCAACTCTTGAGGTATCTAAATATCTGATTTTACAAATCCAATAAAGAGTAAACTAGTTTATGTAAAACGCAAATTTTGTTAAAAGGTTGAGTTAGTAAATATTTTCAGTTCCATACCATATCCCAGACATAATTAATACAGCGTTATTATTTAAAAAAATATAGGTTATATATTTTATAACATCTCTATCTTACGGAATGACATTTTATTTTTAAACAGTCTGAATGTGGGCGCAGTTTTGAGTATGTTATAATATTACAAAAGAAACTTGTACAGACTGTGCGTAATCGAAATTATTTTTTTTCTAAACTGTGTTAAAATTAAACATTCTCCTTTTATAGGAACCTGGTAGCTCTGCATGTTATAAGATATTTTTTTTATAATTATATAAATAATTGCGGATTTTACCGTAAAACGTTCAGCTCTAAAGTTGTTATTCCCTAATCCAGCATTTATAATAATTAATATTTTCACCAATTTCACTTCGGCTCCCTTAAGTACCTTCTTATAGCATTGGCCTAGAAATGTCAAAGTCAGTTATGTGTGCGTTAATACCCAATTGAGAGTTTTTCTCAGAATGCGGAGATGGGTATCCTACATATGACTACGAACTGTTTTAGTGATCGTTTCAACGAACCGATTTGTTATGGTGATCTGTAAACTATAAGACAATATTTGTATATCCTTTGACTTACACAAAATATAGTTTAACCTCAGTACTACATTTTAAGTTTTGAATGAGTATATATTATTTGTATACAACGGCTTTAACCTAAACGTTATGTTTCCCTAAATATCCGATTTGTATTTAACTCGAAAATGTGTACCGAATTACTATAAAAGATAAAATTAATTATAATAATTTAATAAAGCTATCTTGAGCATATTACAGCAACAATAAATATTTTATGTTCTACAGCAATTTAAATATTGCATTTTCGTACACAATTCTGATTGATATAAACTTGTAATTTTCTATACTTTATAATTTATTGAAATAAACCTCTTGTACAGTTATATCACTAATGGTCCTAATATACACGAGGTGTTTCACGATGAATACAATTATAATATCCTGAATAAAGTGTTCTTTATTAGTTAAGCATACTTGCAAAATAAATTGTATGCTTTTTAAACCGTAATACATTTTAAATTACTTTATTAAAATAGGTTATAGTGAATATTTTTAAAATTTACGAATGTGTTTTAGTTGAAGGCAGACCAATTAATAATAGCATACACATTTCGTATTTGCCTCTAGGCTTTGTATTTGGAAAATAATATATTACCATATTCACCATAATCTATAAGATAAATAACCTCTAAAATTATATTTTAATAATATATTTGTGTTTTTATGTATACGTATGATGAATCATATAACCAGAACTTAGTTTGATGTAATTAGTATTGTTAACGTAATGAAGCAATGTTTTTAACTTAAAATTTAGTAGGTAAACACGTAAAACATAAGTACAACAACTATTTAACATTCATAGAAACACCAAAGGTAATGTAATGACACGTTCTTAGATAATTCGAAAATTCTGTGTTCATAATTTATTTAACACTCAGCACCTAAGAGAAAAATCAGCAAAATAAAATGTGATGGCCAAATCGAAGTCCAGAATTTACATGGATGAGTAACTTTTATTATTCTTCTGTCTAATTTTCGCCTTATTGTATCTCTCGTTACACAAAGCAGTTTACATCCTAGTTTTAGCGACTAATACTCACAGCACAAAACACTGTAACAGTTCATATCTAATGATATTGAGTAAATATAATTTTATATTTTTATACATTTCAATTTCGTGGTTTTCTCGATTTTTAAATATTATACCTAACCAATGAATTATGTTTATACTTTTTATGGCAATACTTATGTGTTGCGCTGTTAATTATGTCTGTACTAAAGTGTACAGAAAGAATCGAATCAGAATTTAATAAACAACGTCTCTCACCTTCCCGCCACACTTAGTATTGTTCATACATATTTGCTAAAAAAAATTAAAGCTTAATATGAGTAATATTTCCTAAATCATATGTAACATATTTTTTATACAAAATTTATGGAATGATAAATACTGACCTTGATTTGACAATTGTTTATGCTAGCCGTTTAGAATAATATTCCTAACTATGTAATTTTAGTTTTTTATATTTAATAATTTTTTAAAACTGCGTTGATCAATTTCAATATTAATCTGGTCTATAATGTTCTAATTCTTTACTTAGTTCATAAATTTAACGCTAGAATTAAAGGTCCAGGATCAGGACCTTTATATGAGTTCCTTTTATTCTTAAGAAATCACAATTTTGTCTCTAACTACTCCTTGTCACTCAAAGAGATTATCATATTATTTTTTACGACTATCACATACCAAAAACCTAGAACAGTTTATATAATGTTTACTTGATCAAAACGTAAACTATATTTTGATTTTTATTATGTAGCTAAGTTATGTCCTTGTTTTTTTAAAGACTGTTACAGTAAAAACATTCAATTTTTATTGTTTTTAATAATCTACCAATTGTGTGTTTGCTCTGCTTTTAATCCTCTCTGTAGCCAAAGTGTGCAGGGAGAATCTATTTACTATTAGTTATAGAACTTGTGAATCCATATTGGTATCTACGTATTTTTGCATATTTGATAAAAATGTTATAGTTTATCAAGAGAGGCATATTCTTACGTATGTTACACAGCCATCCATACGGCATTTTGTAATTGGAAGTTGAATATTCACAGATAGTTTAATCTTGTGTATAAAAACAAACAAAGATTAAGAACGCCTAACTAAACCAACTTAAATGTTTTAAATTCAAGATTTCAAAACCTGGAGTGGAACTTATTAAATAGAAATTTAGTCTATAATTTGATAAAGTTCAATGGTATTTATTTGCTCTAGTCAATGATAAAGGGAAATAAATTCCTAGTATGATAAAGGGTCATTATAGCAATCGTTTTCTCAAGCAGGTGTTCACCTACATTCAAAGCTGATACATATTATGCGCAAGTAATTTGAATTCGTCGTGAAAAAGAAGTTCAATTCTACTTAAGACTGTTATTGCCTCCAAACAATAATAATAATAATTTATCACATACATATTATTATCCACAAAAATCTAAGACGGCCAACATTACATCTTTTTCTCTGGTATGTGTGTATAGGTAATCAGATAATAATACTTGGTTTAACGTCAGTAGTCATAACGAAAAAAAGTTAAGGTGAAAACAATAGAATGTAACTGGTGAAACATATGCAACAGTTTATATATTAACAATATTTATTATCCATGGAAACAACAAAGGACATTTATTGCAATGTTTTTCAATAAATTCCAAAGTTTTATTTACAAACTTCGCAAACTCTCACATGACCATTGAAGTAAATCGTGAAAGAGAACATGTAAAGGCCAGAAGTTTCACATGGACCAGAATTTTAATATTTCAGTTTTATATTGAACACGCAGGTCCGAGAATCTCCACCAGGATTACGATAACAGTCCCAGGACCAGGACTTATAGATGAGTTACTTTTATTATTTTAAAGTAGTTTTAATTTATGTATTTATCACTAATACAGAACAAATCAGTAGAACATTTGTTATAAAATGATATCGCGTTGACTATTAAGTGAATTTTAAACTTTTTAGGATTTTGTAATGAGTTTATTTATTGTTTTATGAAAAGAATAAATTGAAAAATAACGATTGTTTGCTTTATTTTGTAACAGAAATAACTTGTAATTTGTCTCTCATTATTCCTTTTGTACCATAAGAGTACAAAAGGAATCGGTTAAGAATTTAATTTTTTTTTTAAATTTGATTGAACGTTTTTTTTTGGCCCTTTCATACATATTGTTAACAAGTGTTAAGATTACTATGAGAATTGTCTTATAGGCATCTGAAAGATATTTGTTTGTTATTTGATAGTAGGGTAAACATTGACACTAAGTTTAAATTAATGGATGCTATTAACTTTAGATTACAATTCGTAACTAAATTATATTTTGTTGTCTGATCGCAATAATTTCTGAAAATGGGATTACAGTTTTTGAGAATAAAATGATCTCCAAGTTTTACTTTATTATATTAGTTACTGAGATTGCCACCAGAGCTCTCTTCCACCTTACATGGGTTAGTATGTTATTGCTCTTGAAATGAAATTTGATGTGTTAGGGGAACATTGAAGTAAATTAAATCAAATTTTTATAATAGAATTAATTTTGTGTAGACCAGGGAAGAATTTAGTAATAAATTTAGGTTCTTTTTAGTAATCATATGCATTTTTTTGGACATTTTGATTATTAATTTGATTTTTGACAATTTTATTATTTCCGGGTAATCCAATATTGGAAGGTTTTACCCAACTTTTCAATGTAGTTTAAGAAATCAGATTAGCTGCTGCATAGTTTCTTTGCTCTTACTGACAAAAGTTTTGGAATGTATTTTTTGACCTACATCAGGTTACAGCTCGAGAAATGTAGGTATAGTCTATTTCATATGTAATTTAGTTTGAAGAAATCCAGATTCAATAATTCAATAACATCATCTAAATATAGAAATTTATCTTTCGATTTTTAAATTATCCATTAAAATTTAAAGAAGAGAATTTTTGAAAATCATTAGAAATAGTGTTAATAAAACGACTGAAAGACGCCAGATGAAAAATATATATCGTAGCCATTTCAAAGATATTAAGCGTTGTGTATCTAAAATTATCTTTTAAATAAACCCCCCCCCCCACACACACACACATATATTTCTTAAATAAAAATAGTAAAAAACAACATCCTCTAATAGGCCTATTTAATCATACAAATAATTGATAAAATGCATCCTACCTTATTAATAATTTGATTACCTTATAATATTACAACATTTAATACCTTAACTAGATCGCATTCAATTCTAATTTATATATACTCATTTATGAGCTCCCATTTTAAAGGCTTCGGAAGGAATTCTTCACTAGCGTATGATGATAAAACAGCGAATGTGATTCTCTCACAACGAATATTAGATACCTGAGGCGTTTACAAAGTAAATAAATAATAATCTATCCGGTGTCTTAAATCTTTTTTTATGACCTTATGTATTTATGAGCCACTATAAATGTATTACATTATAAGTAATTCATTACTATCGCATCGTGATAAATCGACGTACAGAATTACTTCGTAATGAGACTGTAATGCTGATTGAGTCACTCACCTATTAAATACATTTTGGGAAATGTCCAACAAGATAAACATAAGGATATTGTAATATATCAGAATATCTAAATTGGTTTAGTATGTCATTGCTGCCACACACACATATATATATATATATATATATATATATATATATATATATATATATATATATATATAAGTAGATATGAATGTAAGGGTTCTGGCGCACTTTTGGGACAGTCAGAAAATCAATGTAAAATACTGTCCATTGAACCATAAACAAATCTAAGAAATCTAACAGGAAACCACGAATGGAAAATAACCGAATCTATAGCTGTTTTACTGTTCATTGTTGTAGGCTTCTACATTTATAAGCTGTTTTAATGAAAAAATCCAGAAATCTTCGAAATCTTTATTCCACGAAGTTAATTGTAACACAGTTTTTATCTTTAATAGTCTTCTTTCCAGTAACAACCAAGTGTAATTTTTCATTTTTGTTCAATTCTTTAATCTTTTTTTTCATCCAAAACAGTCAAAAATCTGTTTGGTAAGTGTACTTTATAATCTTCCAACTCGGCAATTATTGTAAACCCGAATTTATCTTTCATTTTCTCCAGATTCAAAATTTTGTATTTCTTATTTTCTTCTAATTCTATTAATCTCTTGTATTCTTTGAACTTTAAATCACCAACCTTATTCAACTCTTGTAACAGCGCCATTTACATAGAAAAAAATTAATACTTCTACACTTTTAAGGTGAAAAATCAAAACTATACTTCCAAAATACACAAAAAACCGGGGTTTTGACCCTAAAAACACGGTTTTTTTTTAGGGTCAAAACCACAGCTCTTAAGGTGCATATACTAGAGTTTTTTGAAAAATCCTGAAAATCTACTGAATTTCTCTAATTATTGCGAATTTTTAGCTTTAAAGTTGATAATGTGAACGATATTTCTCGAAAATTCTGTTGTAAATATATTAAAATCTTAATGAAAAATCTTGGAAAAGTTAAAGAAAAAAATATTGAAAAAATAGTATTATAGAATTTAAATTACCCCCTACAAACCAATATAGTAATAAAAGTACTTTTATTACTATAACTATACTATTTTTTCAATAATTTTTAAGTCTTAGTTTACAGATTTTTCTATAATAAATAGAAGAATCTACAGCTGTTTTACTACAATTTGTGCTGATTTGTGTAAAATTCTAGTAAAATTCTCCACTTTTCAAAGTGTTAGTTAAACAAATTTTTCTTCTTTAAATAGAAGAATCAAAGGCTGTTTAACCATAAATTGTGCTGATTTTTATCAAATTTTGATAAAAATCCTTAGAAATCTACTGAATTATTGCTATTTTTCAGCTTAATAAAAAGATATTTTACTAAATAGTAAAACTTGGCAGATTGAAATTTTCCCTATTTAAATGGAGAGGAAAAAGGTATCATGTCCATACTGCAAAAAAGATGTTTTTGAACATCATTTTACCCGACATTATAAGTCAAAGAATCATCTGAAAAATAAAGATATTTATGAAAAAGAATTAAATTATTTGAAGACTTGGGCTAAAGAAAATCAAATTGCCGATCACCAAAACATGTATAATATAGAAAAATTGCGTGAACTAAAGAAAAATTTTAAGGAAAGTAAAAAAGATCTCAATCTATTTAAAGATGAAAAAATTCAATCAATCGCTGAGAAATTGTCCATTGAAACAAACGATAAAACTAAGTCTGAAATGATCGAAGAAATTGATAAAACTCTTAATGAGAAACCTGAAAATATCATTGATGTAGAAGTTTTATCCTCAATACACGGTCTTTTCAAGTAATACATTTTAACAAATTTAAACGATAATTCCATGTCAATTTACAAATATCTATCAATTATGCGGTCAGAAATTAAGAGTTTAATCGAGAAATTTCAAGAAAATGTTAAAAATATGAAGGGTTATCTCTCTTTGGAATGCGAATATGAAAGAACTTTAGTGAACGGTGAAACACAAACTTGTCCAATGTACTTTACTATAAAAGCAGACGAAATCTTTGACATAAACGACTTTATTACTAAGCAATTTAATAAATTAACACATCGAGAACAGACAAATCATCCAAATCGAGGTTCTGGATGGACATTAAAAACGCTGTAAACAACTGATTTTGAGCCTTAATAAACACGAATTTATGAACGCAGGATCATATATCGATTTACCAAAGAAAATCAAAGATAAGAAAGCTTGTATAAATATCAAAAATAAAGATGATTATTGCTTTATTTATTCTATCCGATGTGCTATTGAAAAACCCGAAAGAGACTGCGAAAGATCAAAACAATATGAAAAATTTGTAAATGACGAGATATTTTCAGGTTTCGAGTATCCAATGTCTTTAAAAGATATACAATTATTTGAAAAACGAAGCAGTAAAGCAAAGTATAATTATCCGAAAATGTCTGTAAATGTCTATAGTTTTGATGAAAAACTCAATATTGTTCCGTTGCAAATTTCAGAAGTTTATGACGCCAAATTAGAAATCAATTTATTGTATGTAAAACAAGATGAAAAATCTCATTATGTTTTGATAACAGATTTAAACAAACTTGTATTTTCTCAGTTATCTAAGTGTAAAAATAAAAAATTTCTATGCAGAAGATGTTTAAGCCATTTCTACAAATCTGTAGATTTAGCAGACCATTTAGAAATTTGTAAAAATCACGAAGTTTGTAAGCCAATTATGCCATTTCCAGGTCAAACAACTAAATTTACTAATTATCAAAAGAAGTTTAGCCATCCGTACGTTATTTATATGGATTTTGAAAGCATATTAGAGAAGATTCCCACATGCAAAAACAATCCGCAAAAATCGATCACAACCAAGATTCAGAAGCACATTCCATATGGTTTTACTCTATACTTAGTGTCTAATGTGACCAATCGTATGTACAAGCCGATATGTTATCGAGCAAAAAATGAAGAAGATTTGCCAAATGTTCCTGCAAAATTGTTTGAAGAACTTAATAAATTATCGATATACATAGCTAAAAAGTATAATTCTAAGAATAAAATACCTATGAAATTGACCGAAGAAGAAGAAATTGCATATCAAAATTCAAATCTTTGCCATATTTGTGAATGTGAGGGTTTTGATAATCAAACAAGAAAAAAAGTACGAGATCATTGTCATTTAACAGGTAAATTTAGAGGTGCTGCTCATTTATCTTGTAACTTGAATCTCAAATTTCCTCAGAATATTCCAGTTTTCTGTCACAATATGTCATGTTACGACACTCATTTGTACATAAAAGAGTTGGCGAAACAATATGGAAACGTTGATTTGATCGCAAACACCGATGAAAAATACATAAATTATTCAGTAAATTCAGGATATGGGTATGAGTTTGAAGATGATAAACCAAGAAAGTTCATCAAGTTTTCTTTCGTAGATACGTTCAGATTTATGGCATCGTCTATAGAAAAGTTAGCTAAAAACCTCAAAAAAGATGATTTAAAACATACAAATCATTTTATACAAGATGGTTCTGAAACGCAATTCTAGATAGACAACCAAATGACGAAGAAGAAATCTTTAAAATTCTATCTGGAAATGGAATATTTCCCTATGAATTTATCGACAGTATTGAAAAACTTGATTACACAGAAGAATTGAGAATTCAAGATTTCTATTCACTTTTGACAGATGAGAGCATATCTGAGAAAGATTTTCAACACTACTTAAATGTTTGGAACAAATTAAAAGAGAAAAATCTAGGAAATTACTCTGATCTCTATAACATTCAAGACGTTCTATTGCTCGCTGATATCTTTGAAAATTTTAGGAATATTTGTTTGAATTGCTATAAACTTGATCCAGCACACTATCTAACAGCTCCCAGTCTTGCATGGGATGCTATGTTAAAATTAACGAATATAGAATTACAATTAATTAGTGATTATAATATGTATTTGATGATCGAAAAAGGTATTCGCGGAGGCATTTCTCAATGTATTAAACGATATGTTAAAGCAAAATAACAAATATTTGAAAGATTTTGATAAGACAAAACCTGAAAACTATCTGTTGTACGTCGATGCAAACAACCTTTATGGGTATGGACTTATGCAAAATTTACCATATAACGAAATCAAGTGGATGGATCCTAAAACGTATACAACAGCAGAATGGAAAGAAACAATTTTGGAACTCACTGGCGACGAAGATTATGGATATATTTTAGAAGTTGATCTTGAATATCCAACAAATTTGCCATGAACATCACAAAGATTTACCTCTTGCTCCAGAACATTTTAAAAACAAACTTTACACAACTCTTTTAAAACAAAACAGAATATGTTGTTCATTCGAGAAATTTGAAATTCTATCTGGAACAAGGAATGGTGTTAAAACATGTGAATAGAGTTATCGCATTCGATCAGAAGCCTTTTATGAAAGATTACATTGATTTTAACACAAACATGAGAACCAAAGCTACAAGTGACTTTGAGAAGGACTTTTACAAGTTAATGAACAACTCGGTTTTTGGAAAATGGATGGAAAATGTAAGAAATAGATGTGATATTAAACTAGGAAACGAAGAATTTTCAATGAAACAAGCTAAGAAAACAAATTTCAAATGCTTTAACATCTTTGACGACAACTGTATAGCGAGTCACATGTACAAACAAAAGGTTAAATTTAACAAACCGATTTACATAGGATTTTCAGTTCTGGACCTCTCAAAATTGCTAATGTACGAGTTTTATTACAACAAATTAAAGAAGTTTGATCCAGATTTGAATCTGTGTTACATGGATACAGACAGTTATTTCCTAGAATTGAAACGAGATCCCTTTAAAATTATTAAAGAAAATATAGATGACTTTGATACAAGTGATTATCCAAAAGATCATGAATGTTTCACTACTAAAAATAAGAAGGTAATAGGGAAATTCAAAGACGAATTGAACGGCGAGATATTAGAAGAATTTTGTGGATTGAGATCAAAGATGTACTCGTACAAATATCTAGACAAAAATCCAGTAAGATGTAAAGGGATTAAGAGAAGCGTTGTAAATAAAACAATAAATATCGAAAACTTGAAGAGATGTTTGTTCGAAGATAAAGAAGAATTTAGGGAGATGACTGTAATAAAAAGCTATAAACATGAATTGTATACCATCACCATAAACAAACTGGCACTAAACGCTAAAGATGATAAGAGAAATGTCCTAGAAAATAAGATCGATACAGTACCGTATGGATATAAAGGCGAAGCAAAATCTGATATATTAGACGAATTAAATAAACTTGGAAACTTTGAAAATTGAGAAATAACCGGAAGTGTTTACGAATATGAATTGAGAAAGTCAAAGCTATAATTTTTTCTATCTAAATGGAGTCTCAAAAGAAATGTACAATATGTCAAGAATTTAGACTTTTTGAAGAATTTTCTAAAAATAAGAATACCAAAGATGGATTATACTATTATTGTAAAGATTGTAATAAGAAATATAGAAAAGAATTATATGATAAAATGGAAAAAATTAACTTTAGAAGAGAAAGAATGCACACGCTGTAAAATAGTTAAGAATATTTCTGAATTTAACAATTGGCATTATAGTAAAGATAAAAAACAAGCATATTGTAAAGAATGTATTAAACAAATCTTTGCTAGACCAGTTCATTGCGTATGCGGAAGAGAAATTCAACATTTCTATAGTCTTAAAAGACATTTACAAACAAACTATCATAATTCGAATGTTTAACATTTTCATCGTGTAATTTAGATATTCTATAAATCAGTCGAGATTCTGCCATATTTGTAGTAAAATGATTTCCGTTGTATAAAATATTCAAAGATTCTTTCATTTGGTTGTAGAGATTTATACTATTTGGATCTCCTTGTCTTAATAAAATTTCCATTTCTGGGTAATCAATTTCAAGTTCTTTCAATCTTTTCGGTATTTCCTCTCTTTTGAGCTCTGATAACGTAATAAGGATATTCCCACATGTGATTCTTCTTAATTAATACAAAAACATGGTGTTTTTTTCTTAGCAAAATCTTTACAAACAAGGTCTGGTTTCATTAAGACAATTTTACACTTTGTTTTGCGATTATTTCCGTTTTGATTTCATCTTTAATTTGCAAGTGCTTAAACTTTGTCCTCTAAATATTTAATCTTGTTTTCAAGTTTGTACACACCAAATTTTACGAATGCTTGGTAAAACATCTCTCGTAACCCATTGTTTGAAAGCTTTTTGCTTCTATTTTATGAGATCTTAAAATTAACGAATAAAGTCCTGATTCATTAATGAAAATAGTATCTTTGTGAATATTTGCGAGGTGGCCCTCGAGGGCTACCTTATCTTTTAGATAAAAGTATTAACTATATTGCCCTAATTTAACATTAAATTATTATAGGCCTACTCATTTATAGGTTTTCAAGCTTTCAAGCCTTTCATTGCAAGTATTTGATATTAAAGCTATGTACATTCTCTCACAATGTGCCTTTGTTACCTGAGACTCTGACATAATAAGTAAGTAATAAGCCCTCCGATGTCTCAGTTTTACTTTGAGGTATATTCATCCAGAAATCTTCTAAAAAGTTCGCATTTTAACACAAGCATACATTTTTATATGGTTAGTGATGCATTTTTTACGTGATTAGTTATATTATTTTTTTATAAATTTAAAAGCACATTAATGTAGACTAATTATTAGCAAGAGTATGAAATTTCATGTCGAATATTATCCCTAGATAATAATGTATAAATATAAATTTAGCACATAACTTGAAGCAGGGAAAAAACATATTATAACTTATGTTATTGTGTTTTTTAATCAAACGTTTGTCTCCTTAGAATGGGTGTATTTTTGTAACAAGAAATGGTTTAAATGTTAGTAGCAGTCGTGATGTCGCAAAGATAAGAAAAGCATATGAGAAATGTGCAAAAGGATACATAACATATTATTTAATATCCATGGAAACAACGTAGGTATATAATTTTATATTTTAGTTAATAATTTGAAAGTGAAATGTCGCACCGTGTTTAATCTTCGTCCAACTCACAACTAGTCGCGGAAGTAGAGCCAGGAACAGTATTTGATGGCCAGGACCAGGACCAGGACTTACATGAATGAGGTACTTTCATTACAGTTTATGATCTCAATATCACTATTTACCTAAAACAGTTTAGGTCTTACTTTTAACGAATATTTATCACATCATATAGTACCAGAAAAATTAACATACTATACAGATTTTTTTCTTGCGTTTATATTATAGTTGAAACATTCTAAGGTACGTTTTGTATAGAACTGCTAATTTGTGTTTTGCACTTTATTTCATCCTCTCTGTACACAAAACATATGGTAGGAATAGGTGTACCATCATTTCTGATCTGAAATCAGGTAGTTATACCTGAAATAATTTTTTAATTAGTCATGTGTAGTATCAAAAGTTTAACGAAATACATGTTATTAAATTATAAATTAATATGAGTACCTACCATATAAACATTTGAATAACACTCTATATAAAAGATCTGTTCCGTTATTAGATTATGGTTGTATTTGTCAATATATTACTGTAAGACTTATTAGCCTGAAATCTTTATCGATATGACCGTTTATGGTATTGCTAATTTGTCTATTTACAAAAACACTTGGATTTTTCTGATTGTTGCTTTTACGTACCTAATTTACGTAGTATACAAAACAGTGCACTTTTGAACTTCTCTCAAAATTGTTACAGGCCATATTACACGAATAAAATTATATTAAAAATTTACTCGGAATATTTAAAGTTTATTCATAAAAAAATCTCCTGTATAGGTGAATTAATTGTTGGAATACGTTATATTATGAATAATTAATTTTTAAATTAAAATTCATTCCACGTTTAGAACATTCATAAATATTGAAATATATTTAATGAATAAGATTTCATTGAACATGAAATGTTAACATGTACTTTATGTTAGTAATAGTCATGACGTAAACAAGCAAGTAAAGGCAAAAACCGAAACCAGTGTACGTACTATTCATAATTTTTATCCATGGAAACAACAAAGGACATGTATCATAGAGCTTTAGATAAATACAGATCGTTAAACGGTAGGTTCCAAAAACGCGACCAGAACAAGTCCAATGGCCAAAAGCTTGATAAGAGCCAGGACTGTTCAGTTTAATGTTCAAAGACGTTAGGGCGTGGAAAATCTACACCAGGAGTTCTATAGCGAAGACCAGGATCGAGACAAAGATTTATGGACGACTTACTTAATTATATACAAATCAAAGATTTTCTCTAAATATTCTTTTTAAACAAAACTATATACATTCTAGTCTTGCGATAATCAATTAAAGAAAAAAAACAGTGAAACAATTCCTATGTTATTATAACGCATTTTCAGTTAAGAGGATTTTAATTTTAAGGACTTTTGCAATAAATTTATTTTCTTGTGTATTGATACTTATGTTGATTAACATTTATTTATGTTTTATGCTTAAGCAGAAACAACTTGTTATTTATGGTTTTAAATCTCTAGGGTACTATAAATGTACAGAAAGAATCAGTCTACAATTACATATTTTACCCAATCCAAATGTCCAAGTCCAAGTCGCTGTGACTGTGGGGGGGTGGATCCCCCACATCTTTCAAGGCCTCTGCCGGTTAGGCTTTTGCCTTATGTGTCGAGGGTCAAAGCCCTAGTAGCTTTCGCTACCTGTCAGTGGGGTGAAGTGTCGTGGTGCAGTCGAAGTTGTAGTTGATGTCATAAGTCATCCATGGGAAGACGCAGTTGGGGGACCTCCTCGGGAAGCTCACAGATGTAATCCCACGGTGAGGACTCTTCAGCTTCCTCAAGGCTCGATGTCAGGCTTTCTCCACGAAGCTCGTGATGGTAGGGACGTTGGACGAAGCCCTTACAACGGTGTTCCTCACGAACCAGGGCGACCCAGTGGCCCGCCGGAGACACACGCTCTGGACAGCGAGCAACTGCCTCCTTGCGGTGGAGATAGCTGCGGAGCAGCCGGAAAATCCTGCCAGGCAATGGAGACGATGACAGCTTGAAGAGCAGTCCCTCGTGCCACACCTTGTCGAAGGCTTTGCTCACGTCTATCAGGACCGAAGTGGAGTGGTGCTTCCTTCCTACAGCTCCGGTGATGTTGTTAAGGACTCTGCGAAGCTGAAGGGTGGTGGAGTGGCCGGTGCGGAAGCCGAATTGTTCTGTCCTGATAGAATTCCTCAGGGAATCTCGCCAAGACGGTCTTCTTCAGAATCTTGGAGAGCACAGGCAGGAGGGAGATCGGCCTGTGGTTCTCCGGGAAGAGAGGGTCCTTGCCGGGCTTGGGTATCATGATCACCTTGGCATCCTTCCAGGTGGTCGGGAAGTGAGCCAGGCGTAGGCATGAGTTGAAGATGCAGGTGATCGTGACGATCACCCAAGCCGGCAGGTTCTTCAATGCTGGAGTTCCTAAGGAGTCCGGGCCAGGGGCCTTCTTCGGGCGAAGGCGGCGAATGTCAATCCAGATGTTTTATGGTCCATTCTCACATAATTTATAAGAAGTGAAAAGGGTACTATGAGAATTATTTTCTTCAATGTGTCTTAGAGACATTTTTCAGGCATTATATTGTAGTGTAAATATTTAAAAAATAATTGAAAACTAGTGAATTTTAGCTGACCTCGGATTAAAACTCATTACGTAATGCGTTAATTTGTTTAAACTCAATCATTTCTAAAAACGTTGTTGTACAGATTGAAGGAGAATTATAGTCTCCATCTTTTACTTTATTCAATTAGTTGATGAGATTACCACCAAAGCTTTCTTTTACTTTACAAGAGATTATAACTTGCCGATTGTGATGATACAGTTATAGAAACAACTCCTTAGATTCCTTTCTCACCTTTACATGGTTTACTTACACTATTAATAATAATTTTACTCTTAAAAAAATCAAAAATGCTATATTTGAAAATAATACCAACTCCGAGTTGTAATGACATTTTCCACTACAATTGTTTATCGGAATATAATTTTCATCACACATTGACAGGAATGCCAACCTACTGCAAAATCAGGTAGGAACAATGAAAATGTTTGTTCAGAAGTCACAAGCTATCTAACTTGTGGTCCAGATACCGGGACTAGGGTAACTGAGGCACTGGTTGTCACATTCACATATTAAATTAAAATAATAAATGCTATTAAAGATTGCTATGCAGTATTTCTGGTGTTGGTTATTCAGCCCATGACGTGGTTATACTATAAACATTATTACTTAAAGAGATTTTTGAAATAAAAAATGTAAATTGTAAACTAAATTTTTGAAAAATCTCAATCATTTCCAATTGGAAACTGAGATGGATAAGTTTTTTCAATAAGTACATAAAATATTCAATATTGAATAAATAATATAGTCATCACTCTACTTCACAATTATATCAGAAATGGTTCCTCACTAACTGGAACATTGTAATGGTGAATGTTATTGAGAAACGTAAAGACTCGATAACCATGCAGATAAATTAACTCGAATGGTGGCTTTAAATGTATATTAGCTGTAAGTTCAAATTTAAGTTTTGAATTTTTTAGAATAGTTATCGGAATACTAGCTCCTTAGAACTTTATAAAAATATCAGAAAATATTTGCGACAATTTTTTCTTAAAACTACTTAAGTCCTTAGCTCGTTTGCCCGTAAGTAGGAAAATGATATCCGTTAATAGGTGATGTCCGTTTTAGTTCAAATTAACACTTATCACAAAAACCCTATTTTTGAGTTTACACTCTTCATTCCATAATTATCTTTTAAATTAATTTATAATGATAATAGGTATACGTCAGGAAAGACATAAACATGAAGTTTTAAACTTTGACAACCATTGACTTGTACTGAGAAGTGCGATAACTTTGGTACCTATAATGTTCAGAGCTCTGCATCCTTTTATTGTAACTTTATATCCGCTTATGTTAGTTCTGTTATACTTTTAAAAATTAAGTAAATCACTGAGCTTTAGCGAAATTCATCACTTGTGCGGCTTGAAATATTTTAATTTTGTCTGTCTGTCAGTCCGCACGATATCCCAAAAACGAACTGACTTTAGATTTCAATATTTGCATGAAGGTTAATTT
This sequence comes from Homalodisca vitripennis, assembly GCF_021130785.1. NCBI lineage: Eukaryota > Metazoa > Arthropoda > Insecta > Hemiptera > Cicadellidae > Homalodisca > Homalodisca vitripennis. The sequence goes on from NW_025778315.1 coordinate 80,831, forward strand.
ATATTTGAGGAACACTGTGTTTTATATTAGTAAATGTTAACCGATTGGATTTGGAAGAGCTGCAGCTAATATTTTTGCAAAGTCCTTAAAGTTAACCATGATGGAAACGAGAAAATATTGAAAAAAATTAACAAACTCATTACTATGATGTAAGGTTTTACAAGTAATATTTGCATTAGTAGAATAAAAATAAATTATAATATATTGCAGCCAATTTTAAACGTTAGTGACAATATTTAACTAGTAAAAAATCTTTGAAAACATTCCTACATATAGAAGAATGAGTTATATATGATAGTGCATGTCCAATCTCGGAATAAGGCTGAGCGTCATAAAACTGTCTCGTTATTATTGTAATTTTAAACAATACATATTTTCGCAACTCTATTACTCGTTACTAATAAACTAATAAACTTTTCTGTCTCGAACTTTGTAGCTGAACATCTTGCTGCCAAGCAACACCTCGCGTGCCTTTTGGGCTGTTTAAAATATTTCTGTACCCGGAACGTATATGTAATATCAGTCTAACGTTCTCATAAAAAAATATGGAATGACGTTATGAATTTTGGGTCTGGTTTCCACAGTTCATACTAACTTTTAATTGTTTAAGAAACCCATTTTCTTACCTTTGCCTCACAGCTAACTTTCCGGTATTCTGTAGTGTGGTAAATATTAACAGTGAGTTCTAAATAGTGTATATTAACTGCATAGTAGTGTATATTAATAATAAAAACACCTGAGTAGGTTATTTTTAAGTGTTTTAATGTAATAATTCTTATAACTGTGAACAGGTTAGCAAAAAAACATTATTTTAACACATATTGTTTTGTATTTCCCTTTGTACACAAAAAAAAAATCTGTCAATACAGTTATTCCGTACTGGGCGCCATTGCTATTTTCAAATAATTAAACTTTTCGCTTGAACTACATTATAATTTATTTTTATGATAAGAACTTTACATTATATAGCAATATTAAAAACATATAGCAATAATAACTATAGCATATTAATGCAAAGGTGCACTGGCATATCTATTGGGCTTATGCTGACAAATTACCAGAATGTGTCTAGTAGACGGCTTCTAACGTAGCTGAGTAATTCTGTCTCAACTTATCAACTCAATGGCCAGAGTTCGAGTTCTGGTTTTTGCACGCTGTTTTCGCATAGTAACAATAACGACTACATACATAAAAACCTTCTTCGTTATTATTTGAATTTAAATAACTGTCTCAATATAATCTAAAAATCGCTGCAGAATTTTTCTTTTTGTTGAATTTGTTTAATATCTTTCCATTTCAGGAATTATAACTGTTCATATACTTGAACTTTTAGGTATCAAATATTTAATACCTAAGCTTTACAAAAACTCAAATAACTGTATTGAATATGTGTGTTACCACGTCTCTCTCATACTGTAAATGGAATCTTATAAACAAATTCTGAAAGTGAGATCAGTTTCAAGCATTTATATTTAGAGAGCCTAAAATAAATTGTGTTCCTATGATCTCGTTTTTCCAAGAAAATTTTGTTTAGTTTCTCTGAAGATGTGTACTCATTCCTCTGAAAAAAATTATGAAGATTTCATGTAATGTGTCTGCTAGCTATAACACGGAATATTTATTTATACATTTAATTTCCCCAAAGGGTTCAATTCTGGTTGGTTTCTGCCTTCCGGTTGAACCCACACTAGGTACAGCAAAAACCGATGTCACAAATCTGTGCAACCTTATGGATATCCAGGAGAGGTACATCACTAACTTCAAATGTCGAGATTCTGCAAGGGTAATTCGATAGGTCTGGTCTACTGCGGGAGATGTATATTTTGCAGTGGCCGTGACGTGCACGGATATAAGTCAAGAGGCAGAGACAACTACCGTTCTGGAAAACATAGAACGGTGGTTTATGAACACTTGCCTTCGCAAGCAGGTCATCGACAGATCAACAGATTGCCAGCTTCCATTAAAAATGCACCAACGCCTAAGCCGTTAAAAACCCGTCTTAAACGCTTTTTAGCGTTAATGGCATTTTATAATGTCGGCGAGTTTTTGGCATGTAACTGGAAGACTACCCATTTTGAAAATAGACTCTGGCGTTGAAAATGGTGAAAATTGGCGAGTGACTGGAATTAATGAATGCAAAATATTTATGTATGAATGTGACACTATGGTACGTTTGCAAACTTTTAGACTAAATGGCTGAATTTTACTATATAATATATATTGTTTACGGTAATAAAAGGTTTGAATTGAATTGAATTGAATTGTCTGGGTCGAGAATAGACCCTTGAGCCAAACCGGCAGTGATCTCTTTCGTTATCCTTCCGTCTTTGGTGTCATACAACAGCCGACCGTTATTCAGGTAGTCCTGCACAATGACCAGGAGATAGTCGGACTCTAGCATGTCCTCCCACCGAGCAGAGTTAAACCCGTTCTTTACGTCAAGGCATCCGTCGGCATAACAGCACAATCGGCCGAGCCTGGTGAAAAGCTGTTTCGGCCTGCTGGACGGCACTGACCACCTCTGTAATGGCGTTTAGAGTTGAGTGTCGCTTTCGAAAGCTGTGTTGCCAGGGAGAGAGATCTCCGCCGGCTTCGATGGAAGACTGCAATTTGGGTTTCAGCAAACTTTCATAGAGCTACCCCGCGGTGTCAAGCATACAAAGTGGCCTGTATGCCGACGGGGAGTTCGGGTCACCTTTGCCTTTGCTGATCAGTGCCAACCTAGTAACCTTTCAGTGCGACGGGAACACACCCGCTACCAAACGTTCATTAAACATATTCAGCAGCAAGAGTGGATAACTCGCCGCCACAACCTTCAGAACCTCAGCTGGAATGCCATCATGTCCTAGAGCCTTCTTGTTGCGCATGGTAGACACCGCTGCTACAAGTTCCTGCTCAGTAAAAATGGGAACATCTGCAATCGTCCTCGCTACTCTCTCCTCCCACCTTACAGGGTGACTTGAGAAGAGAGCTTTCACTATCGCTGAAATCGTGGTCGGCCTTGTCCCTCTATTCACGACTTCCAAATCGAGTCTCGAGACCATCTCCAAAATATGTCTTCCCTCACGTTAGTCACGGGGATACCCCATTCGGCCGCACGGGCGTTGAAGTCACGAGCCACTATAACACGCCCAGGGACGATTCGGAGACTGTCTTCCAGCGCTTCCAACCTTTCCATAATTATACTCTCGCGCGGAGTAATTTAGGGAGAGGTACACACTGTAAATGTTAAGGCTTATCAACTTAATCCAGGCATAACTGTCAATACAACCATGAATCACGGTGTATGTTAGTTGAAAATGGTTAAAATGCCTTAATAAATTGAGTTTGGATGTGTAAAATCAATAAATATAAAAAAAAGTTTTGCCGAGTTTATAACAGAAATATGGTCAATAATTGTTAAATTATTCAATTAGTTTTCTAATTGAATAATTAAACCAGATCTCTTCTACAGAACAGTAAATATGAGAAGAGGAACTTAAGATATGCAGTAATGGAAACGCCTGAATTGGTTCCAATATAAATAAAAATATTCTATTTTTTACTGTAAGTGATTGCAAATAATAATATATTTTTCATAAAAAATTAATTAAGAGTCGATTTGAAGAATAATGCGTCGAGCTGAACTGATAAATCGAGAGAGAAAATTGCTGGAGTAATCTTCTTTAATAATGCTCTAAGGAAGAAATATTGCAATAGAATAAGAGTGTTATTAAATCGCATAACTAACCAAAGAAATCTATTTTTATTTATTAGATATTCTTAATTAAAGTTTATGATTTATATTCGTTTACTTTCAGCTTAACCATTAAAATTATCAAATGTTATCAAACATGCGATATGGAAAATCCACCAAAATTATAAACAATTATGAAAAAGAACTGGTAATTTGTTGAAGGTTGTTAAAACTTTTCGGTTTGTATTAATGCATAAGTCAGTTGATACCGTTTTCTTAAACAACTGTGTTGCTGCCTTTTAATCAGACTCTTATGAAAGCGATAACTCTTACACGATAGTCTGAAAAAAAGAACAATTTAAAACATGTTTTAGAACAGCCACATAGTAAGCTTTTTTTTACTAAACTGTAAGATATTGAATTTCCAAGGAGCTAGGGTTTTATTTTTCTAAAAATAGTATATTGTGACACCTGCAGTAATGTATTTATTTCCATTTCATGTCTTCTAATTATCCAAGCAAAAATAAGTACATAGATTAGTTTAGTTATACGTAGGAAGAAGTATTTTATATATTATAACCTCCAATACATGAAAATGTTTAGAATGGTAAAAAATATTATTTTGGGGCTTCCCTCAGTATGGCATTACTTCTAATCCCTATAAATCTTATTATTAACAGTTAGTTGTCATTAAGTAGACGTGGTCTCTTTGTACAAGGGTATGAAAATTCACGGAATTGTTGTCATGAATAAGACAATCTCCATAGACTCGGCATTTTAGATGATGATCTACTTTGTAGATTATGTAGAGAACCTAAAGAAATGTCTTAAATACCTGCTCCTATTTCACTACGTTGTGATAGTAAAGGGTGTTTTATCACTGGCATTCTGGTAGTGATTTGAACATTCCAAGGAGGCTCTAATTGATTACATTGAAATGTTTTTGAGACTGCTAAAGTTAAAATCTGGTTGGCTTTTTGCTTATCAATGCTCAAAGCATAACAAATCGGCCGCCCCTAAACGACAAAGAAAATGATGCCTTATTATATGGATGCCCCATTACTATCAAAGTTTTTACTTTGATCCCGCTTTTCCCCACAGTTGGACAACCCAGATGAAGGGTGCCCTAGTTCTACGTATGCTCCTGAAAGATTAAAATTTTTCTGTTATAAAATGATCCCCAAAGTTATGGGAACATCTACCACTCAACCTTAAAAATAAGTGTAACTGACTTTATCAAAGGGTATATTTGGTTTTCACTGTGAATACAAAAGTAATCTTTCGCCCTAAAAGGTAATGCCCAGAGGGATATTTACAAAGTAACCGTTCCAAAATACCATTATAACATTATATCATAGTGAAAAACTAATGAAATACATGGTTTCTCTATATAATTTATATGTATGGGAGATCGGACCAGTAGAAATTAATTTCATGTTAGTATTTGACATAAAAAGGCGCTAGAAATAAAATAAGGAGACACTCAAACATTATTTCATATCCATAGAAACAACAAAGGTCTGATATTTTAATGTTTTAGATCATTAAATGGTATTAGGAGTACGTGTCAGCACCTTCAAGGTCGTTCAAATTACAGCCCGTCAGATAATTTCTATAATTAGTACAATGTGATGGTTAGTAGCTGGACGAGGACTAAGACTTACAAAGATAAGTTACTTCTATTTTTAAATAATCACAGTTTCTCCTATTAATGGCTCTTGATACCCAAGCAATTAAATTTTAGTTTTAGTGACTATTAAATACAACACAAAACACATGAACTGTTTATATAAAATGATGACTTGATTCCAAATTAAAAAAAAAGTTCAAATGTATTATTTCGTTCAATTTTATTTTATTTTTTAAAGACTTTCATTGATTTTCTTTATAGAAAGCTACTAAACTTGTTTTTGGGCTGTTTTAATCCTCTCTGTACCCAAAGCGTGCAGGGAGAACTGGGTTCAATCATTATCCAAATTCTAAGCGTCACAGCAGTTTTGAACTGCTTTCCATAGTTGATGACAAATATTTAATATTTTATGAGAAGAATGTTCTCATGAACGTCTTCGAGCAAATTTTTGGACGTTTTTTGTTAGGCTAAATATTAAGTTTAGTTGAAATTAGTGTACGTTACCTGACTAACATTAGTAATACACAACTACATCACGTTTGATGTTTAAAACTCAATAATTAAAAATAAGGTTTCAAATAGTTTTAAAGAAAGATATATTCTACAATTTTTAAGTAGTTCCGTTAGTTACGTAAACATTCACCAGAGCACGCATCCACAGTACAAGAGAAGACATGACAAATAAGAATTATGCAGTAATAAAACTTCTTACTTAGATTTCATTTCCATCCTCTAATAGTATTCTTGATATTACTAATAATCATTTAATTTCTGTTTGGTGGTGAACAAAAATAAATCATTCGTATACAAATGCGTCGGCTGAACTTCTAACTCGAGAGGAAACCCTCTTAAAGTACATCATTCTCAGAATGACTCCAGTACAGAACTGGTTTATAATGAGAATTTTGCTAACAGTATCAATAAATTTTATAACTTTCCACCGAGTTGGACTTTTCATTCATTTATAATATGGTATAAGTCGCCTATTACTCGTTCTGAGACTAACATTTTAATCATATCAGGATATAAAGCAATTATTAATGGTCAGAACAAATTTTTATTAGTTCTAAACGTTTTCATACGTGTACTTCCGTTAGTTTTGTTATTTTAACGTCCTTCAAGCAATAAAGTTCAAGAAAATGAACGATTTTTTTTTTTTTTTCAAAATATCCCTTAAAACATAAAATACTGATCTGATTTTTGTTATCTAATAATGAAAACAATTGCTAGCCTGTTTTTAATTCCAAGAGAACTTTTAAGCAATGGACAATGGATAAATTTAATATCATTTTTACCAAAAAACTTATAGATATGTCTCTCGAATCTTTTACATTATCACCTTACTGTAATAATTATTCTCACTTTTTACAGACTCTCTATTTCCAGAATTAAATAATTAAAATTTTCATGTACATTTAAAGTAAAAAAGTACGAAAATTTTTGATCTCAAATCCCTACTAATAATTTAGAAACGTTAAGCCCACGATTTGGGGTGAAAGGATCACTGAAAGGGCCACTTAAGGCTCTCTTCAGGATGGCGTCCATTCTCCTTGTTATGGACGACCTGTTTAGGTCTGTAACTGTAGTGGCCTTTTCACACTGGTGTATGCGAATAAGATGACATGGTAATTCTTGTAACTGGTAAATTTACAACCTCAGTCACGTTTAACAACCTTAATAAAACCCTAAAGGGAGCATTACAATGGTGTGATAGGATTGTCTTTGTTTTAACCCGACACAGGCTGCCCTTGTCAAACTTGGAGGAGGGCATCATTTGGAGCCATCGGTCCTCCTTCTTACCGAGGAGGCTCTAATATCGATTTTATGTCTCAAGTTAAGTTCTAAATGTTGTTGACTAGTGATTGAATTCAGGACTGGAAATGTACGTTGCGAAGAGAATATGGTTATTAATGCAGTTCATGCTTCCGATCTGAGGGTTTTATGGTCTTAAGTAGAAGCTATAATTGCCGTGGATTTATATCTCCGGGATTAGATAGTACTAACTTTGGGGCTGTTGTCTAGTGGTTAAATACTCATCCCTACGTGATCTGGCCTGCATCCTAAGGATAATCTGTCTCACAATAACCGGAGGTAACCCAACTGACCTGGTTACTGGCTTAGATGTTTGTCTTAATCTACTTCGTTTCTGTATTGTAATATTAAGGATGATTATTTACTCACCTCAGTAGGAAGGGCCTTATCTTATCTTACGCTATAAATGAGTTGTTAAAATAGCTATGCTGATTCAGTGTATAGTGTGCTACACATGATTAGAACATATATCTCAACGATTTACCTTTGGCAAACCCTTCAGGATTATGATGTTTTCAACAAATTGTTTGTTCAAGGGGGTTTCACAGATCGACACAATACTCTTTTATTCCTAAAAAATTTTGACTTAAGAATCGATAAAAAATTAAATTATATGCGTTTAAAATGTTGGACATTGTGCGTTTTAAGTTTTACAATTTGATATTTAAAAAGCAAAAGGTAATTCTTTTATAAAATAATATTTTGAATGCTTATAAAAATTTAATTATATTTAAAGAATTATTAGTGCATTTTAAGAATGGATACTATGTGTTCAACAACCTCAAAATATAAATTATTTAAAAAATTATAAATCTGAAATTGAATCTTCTCGATTTATTATTCAAAAGGTACACTACACTATAGCTAATATAAATTCTCTACATGCAAAACGGTGTATTATTAAGACAATTGGGTGATAAATAAAAAAGTGACATAAATACAAATTAACTAAACTTTTATATTCTTTTCCAGGAAGGACAAAGCTTTGTTTATGCTTTGTAAATGTAACTAAATAATGTGTTTTTAAGTTATTATTACAACTAATTGATACTTAAGAAATGCCCCTTTCCACGTATTTAGGTAATAAATGTATTGTATTGTTTATTGGGCTCGTAGATCTACCCATAAACGTTATGATATTTATAATTCCATTACATATTTTGCTCTATTATCTATATCTGGTGTATTTATGCAGTCGTCTCCTGTGTGCATGATATACTGCCTTTTTCCTTATATATATATATATATATATATATATATATATATATATATATATATATATATATATATATATATAAAATGCCAAACTTACTTAGATAAATAATTTTCTAAATTTCCGATTCCCAGAAATTTGAAATATGGCACATTAGTGCCTCGTGACATAAAAATTTAACTTTTTCATAAAGACCAAACATACTCTGTGTCGAATTTTGGTCGCAAACCCTGGAAAAACTATATATTTATTTTAACTTCCTAATGTTCCAGTAAGTAGAGGATTTAGAAACATTTGTTTCAACATGCCAACAGAGAAATAAATATGTATCAAGTAGTTCAAATACGCACAGGAGCCGAAATAGTGTGCAACCTTTAGAGGAGCTATATATTTGTATTTACCGTTCATCATGAAGGTTGCAATTGGACAAACATATGTATTATACCCTAAAGAGGTACCCCGCACCAGACATACTCTAGGGAAGTTATAGCATGACCGGTGGGATGCGCGTGAGGAGTGGAGGAGTTGAGCGCGTGGGGGCACAATCTAAAGTAGGGGAGGGAATACGGTGCTACTAACCCTACTGAGAGTTTTCGGCTCCCGGCTCATAGTGGTGGCGGGAGCCGAATATTGTAGTGTTTGCCAACATTTCTAGACCCTTATGTTCTTACCACGGTGGTCTTTTATGATGAGCAATTTAGTATAGGAGACCTTGAGAATATTTGAACATTTCTAGACTCTTTTGAAGTTACGGCGACGGACTTTTATGATGGGGAATTCAATACAGGAAATCTTGGAAATATTGGGACCGGATGTACGTGATCTTAACAATGACTATGTTCTGCCGAAATTGTGTTCATAGCTCACCCTTCTTAATGAGTTCGCAGTAGAGATACCTGGTGGTAAGAAAGGGTTCTCATAAATTGGGAAAGGGTAGGAATTTATATTATTCTTGATCTCCAACGACGACAACAGTTAAGATTTGTAATTGTTACGCTTTGTTAGCCATTAAAATTCAATTTATCATATACTAACCGTGTAAGCTTCAGGATTTACGATACAATTATACACTACAAAATTTTCAACTGACATAGCCTAGCTGCTAAATTAAAAATTAATATAAAACTGGTTAAACTAATTTGTCAATATACACAGTAGAATAAGAAAAAACTCAGTTTTATCTACCAACCTGTATCAAGTTAATTTAATGATGTATACTTAAAATAACAATAACGCCAACGATCCACACGCAATAGTTAACATAATAAAACCCCGTTGTCGATGAAAATTATTTATTGTTCTTTGAACTACACCCAAATCAAAATTGTCCAGATTACTTTTAGTATGTTTGCGTTTTCTTACTTTGTTGGGCGTACTAAAAGAATTGCCAATTGGACTTATTTTTTTTCCACGTTCAAAATTCGTCTCAGCGTACTTTCAGAAATTCCAGTTGCTCTACGACACGCTGTTGAACTTTCTTCAAATTTATAAGTGTGTTGGTTTCTGCTTCCCGTTTCATAAAATGGGAAGCACTTCTCTTGCTTGGCCGTGTATAACCTTTCTACCTCCAATATTACTTTTTACATTATGATCCATCTCAAACTCTTTACTTAAAACGTAATGAGCACAACGCAATTAATTCACAAATTATATTACAACTCGAGAATTGGCACAAGCGAATGTTTTTTGGGCGGCACGTATAGAAGACTGGAGACCGAAGTTCACAAGGCTAAATACGGCAACAGACTGAGCCGCTCCAACCCCCACCACTTTAGTTCCGTCTTTGCCTACGGCGCATCTCGAAGTCACCGGTCATGCTATAAATTCTCTACTATAACTAAAACTGGAAGTAAAATACTATAACCGGAAGTAGTCTATTGATGACCGAAGGAGAATTTTCAAAACTATGTATGTATACATTTTCTTTATCAGGGTAATAATGCAATCGCTACTACGATATTAACAATATTTTCGACAGGAAGAAGATTTACAAGGGTCAAATGTAGATAATTTTCGACCAAATATGAATCTCAGACTATTTTCAGATATTATCAGTCGAACAGTATATAATTTCTACTATGGCGTGTAATTTAAATCTTATTCAAACAAGATATTCTTCTTCCCTCGCTCAAGTCCAATAAAAGCCAGATCAAGTTTTGTTTAGCTTTTGAATATTTTAATTATGAACACTTAAATAATACGTACCATAAAACTACCGTATTAACGAATTAGGTATACCTTTACTCTGGACTAAGATACTTAGTGTTACTAAAACTATCGAAACTATTTATTCGTATATTATAGACATTTGTGAGTTTCATTGCTATTTATAAAACCGGATTTAATATTTAACTTCAGGAACCCAAAAACATTACTCTTTAAAACTATCGAAACTATTTATTCGTATATTATAGATATTTGTGAGTTTCATTGCTATTTATAAAACCGGTTTCAATATTTAACTTCAGGAACCCAAAAACATTACTCTTTAAAACTATCGAAACTATTTATTCGTATATTATAGACATTTGTGAGTTTCATTGCTATTTATAAAACCGGTTTCAATATTTAACTTCAGGAACCCAAAAACATTACTCTTTAAAACTATCGAAACTATTTATTCGTATATTATAGACATTTGTGAGTTTCATTGCTATTTATAAAACCGGTTTTAATATTTAACTTCAGGAACCCAAAAACATTACTCTTTAAAACTATTATAACTATTTATTCGTATATTATAGACATTTGTGAGTTTCATTGCTATTTATAAAACCGGTTTTAATATTTAACTTCAGGAACCCAAAAAACATTACTCTTTAAAACTATTATAACTATTTAAAAGTGGATTAAGCGATTTGAATATCTTCCAAATTACCATCATATATATTTTAGGAGTGTATTTTAAGCAGTTAAACAAAGAAATTACGATGATTATCTGTTATTCAATATAAACTACTTTCAAAGTCATGTGTAATAGCTAGTTGACATATGAAACTTCCATAGTATGAAATTATCTTTGTTTTAATTGTACAAATCTTATATGAAATACTTAAGAATGGAAATTGTTTTCTAGAAATTTGTTTGTGTTATGAGTATCAATGCAATTATTTATATTATTTTCTAAAAATGCTAATACAATTTTTAACTTCTTACCTTTTACTTAGGATTCAGTGAAAATAATTTAAATTCTTTCGGGTCTTAATAAATGTATAAAATATGATTGAGTACAAATGAACAGTTTTCCAATACAAGAAAAATAACTATTACAAATTTTAAAACCTTGCATATTTAATAGTTGTTATGGATTTCTAAAACTAAAAAAGTTCTACCATGTTATGTACTGGACGGAATGTAATAATTTTTAATTAATTAGTTTTATGTTTGGTTTAAAGGGTAAAATAAATAATGTACAAAATGTAACATTAAATTTGTGACTCTACCTTAATTTGAGAATCACGTTATTAATTATATTTAAGAGAGTCATACACTTAATAATAAAGATTAGCTAAATACTTTAAATTTAAAATATTTTAAAGCTTTTTATTAATTAAAGTGGTTCCTTAGTAAAAAGGGAGTATATATGTGATGAAAGCCTTTACGTCCTGTGCGGATGTGGTCAAAGGCCTTTAAAGCCGAAAAGTCAGGTAGAGACCAGCTCCTTTTTTATAATAAAAGATCTATATTTAAATATGGGTTATAGTTTTTATTTCGATATTCTAAAATATAAAAAAAAACGTTTGCAGTAACTTTCTTCATAATGATAATACTATAATTAGTTCAATTACAGGAGAGTAATCAATATCAACTATCCAATAAGTAAGGAAAGCTTATTAAGGTAGTGTAACAACCCTACTATTGTTCATGCAGTGGTTTGAACATTGCAGACTGGTTATGAAAATACATTTTATTATTCGTATACAAGAATTAATAATTACAGACAAATTACTGCAAACTGTTTGAAAATGTAATGAAATGATATTGAATACTCAACCCCTCCTATTTGTCAAAGTAATTGGTTGTTTATTTAATAACGTATCAATTTAGTGACTTGTTTGCCCGAAATAAATTTACAATTAAGTTTTAAATGCACTGTAATGTAGACTAGTTGAATAAGATACATCAAAGGGAAAACTTACACCAAATCTACGCAGGTTCATTTAGTTGCAGATATACTAATAATCGATAAAATTACATATCGAATAGTGTGACTAGAAAATGGATCTAGACTATCAACAGAAGATGTTTGTCTCTTTAGAATGTATGTCTAAGAGTAATGAGATAACAAGAATCGGCATAATCATAGTAGTAACAAGTGAATGTATCCAGAAAGAAAGAAACAGATGAAAAATAAACACCGGATTATATATTAATATTGTTTTATATCCATGGAAACAGCAGAGTAAAATTATTTGAAAGTGTTTGTTAAATTCAAAAGTGTTTTTTATATAATTCTTTGAACTCATACTACGTTGAGTTGGAAAAGCAAGTCCAGGGACACGTGCAACGACAAAGCTTGATAAGGGCAAGGACATTTGCTATAGTTCAGTTTAACGTTCAAAGTCGTTCAACACGCAGGACGTCAGGAAATATTCACCAGGAATACGAAGCCGAAGACCAGGATCAAGACAAGGACCTATAGATGAGTTACTTTGATTATTTGTAAATGATAGCTTTGGCTGTAACTATTCTTCTTGCCTAAAGTAGTTTACATGCTAGTCTTAGAGATGTATTAATATTACAGTAAACAAGAGTAAAACAGTTTAATTGAAGTATATCGCGTTTACAAATAACATAATTTTACTCTTTTAAGGATTTTAGAATTTATTTATTTATTTCATTAAAATCATCAATCAAATATTAACGTTAGTATGCTTTGTGTACAAAAATAAAAAAAACAAAACCTGTAACTTTGGGTTAATAATCCTTTAATACTTTAAATATATAAAGATATAATAATTTTAGAATGTGTTTCTAAAACATTAAAAAATAATTTATGATCCCTTCATAAATATTTGATAATAAGTGTAAAGATTAATTAAAGATTTATTTTCTTAAACGTGTCTAAGAGTCACGCTCTGCGTTCATCTAGGAGACGAGAGCACTTCCTGGCCTGACGGTTGAAGGTCTGCTTGGCGTGGGGATATCGGGACTGCTGATACTCCCTTCGCAGTCTGCGTCGAAGGCGAATCTCCTCTCTCAACTCCTCGGGTAGAGGTGGAGTGATGTCAGTCCGGGAGAGAGGAGATGACGAGGCCGTCATAGCTTCTTGGAGGATGAAAGTCAAGTCGTGTATTTGTCGGTCTAGCTGGTCGGGTGACTCGGCAGGAGTTGGTGGTGGCCGATGTCTGTCAGCGAGGTGGTTTGCAAAGTGGTGCCAGTTGATCTTGGTGGGACGAGTAGGAGGATATGATGGCGCTCCGTCGTCCGAGATCTTAGCTCCTGGGGCAGGGACTGCTGCCAGGAGACGATGGGTCACTCGCCGATGCACCATGATCGCCGAGCCTCCGCCGGGTCGGTTGTTCTGCAGCTGCCTATCGGTGCGGTATATCTGGTAATTGGTGATATTGAAGCGATCCGTCGCCCTGAAGTGAGTCTCCTGTAGAAGAGCAACGTCCACATCCATTTCAGTTGGTAGCTGACCGAGTTCCAGCCGCTTGTTTGCCAGCCCGTCGGCGTTCGAGCTGACAACTCTCAGCTTACCCATGGCCGGTGGCGGACAACATGTCCATGAGGCGTGACATCAACGCCACTATGTTTGTCAGCTGAGAAAGAATCTGATTTAGTCTTACCTTAAGATCCTGAGGCAGGAGGGAAGCTGGGTGAGAAGTCGGCGTGATATTTTGTGTGGGCGGCTGGGCTTGTAGTTCAGGGCTGGAAGCAGGCTTAGGTGGCTCAGCACGAGATCTCTGTGTGGGCCTGGGTAGTGTTGGTCTGGCAAGGGCAGGAGTGTCCTCGATTGTTGGGTTCTCTAGTTGATGAGAGGCAGGGGGTTGACGTGTCTCGGAGGTTGAGGTCTTCGGAGTAGAACGAGAACGAGCCCTCCGATTTTCTGGCTTCCGAGCTGGGCGATGACGGCGACGCCTTACTATCTCGAAGTCGTCTTCCTCCCGGTTTTCAGTGGAGGGCTCCGCGGTGTCATCTACGGTGGCATGAGGTGCAGGAGCAGGAGCTTCTCGAGGCTTATGAGGCTCAATCCTGGAAGGTACAGGTCTCTGAACCCTCCTGGCAACGGCAGCATACGAGAGCTGCTTCTCGTTTTTGAAGGTGACACACCCGCGGTAGTTGGCAGAGTGGGCCTCTCCACAATTGCAGCATCTGCTTGGGGTTGAAGCTTCCTTCGGGCAGAGACTGGACGGATGATTATCACCGCATCGTACGCAGCGGAGCTCACGGTGGCAGTGGCTGGAGCCATGCCCAAACCCCTGGCATCGGTGGCATTGGTCTGGTCCACTAGGCCTGGTGTACTTCCTGACCTCCAGCCTGCAGAAGAACAGAGTCCGGGCGGTGTAGACATCAGTAGGAGGCTGGAGCCCATCGCCTCCACGGAGGGTGATGAGCCACAGGCTGGTCGGTTGTCTACGTCTTGTCTTCAGGAGCTTGGCCTCCACGATGCCATCTCCGTGGAAAGCCTCGACGACCTCTTTCGGCGATAGGGTGGCTGGGAGACCTTTGATCACCACCTTGAGGAAGCGCTCAGTGGTCATGGCGAAAGTGTGGAACTTCAGCCCCTGTTCCTGTAAGTACCTTTGTAGTTGCCGGGGCCACGGTGCTCGTCTTCAGCCGTAGCGTCCGAGCGGTGCAGATTGCCTCCAGGTCGCCCCCAACCAGCTGTTTGATGGTAACAGCATGGCTGGCCCATCCTTTGGGGACGTCCAGGATGATGGGAGGAATGCGTGGCCCTCGTTCGACGTCCATGTCTCGCCTGAGTTGGTGTCTGTCCGTCGGGTTTTCGGCGGAAGAGTCGGAGCTGGAGCCGCTTGTCGTTTCCGCAGACCCGCGGCGGGACGGCCTGAAGTTCCAGAGTTGGCCTCAGAAGTAGCTGGATCCATCAGCTGGGCAACTGGAGCAGAAGTCCCCGGTGGTGTCAGATGGCTTTTGGAAAGGCATTTTTGGGATTCCGACCGGCGTGGGTTCCCTTGGCACTTGGTCGCCGCACCCTGGCAGCTCTCGGGGGTAATCCCAACTTCACCCGGGCCCTGTTCCCCTGTCCCGGGTGGCACGGCGTTGCTGGGTCGAGATGTCGTCGGCAGGCCGTGGATGGTCTCCAATGGGCCATCGGAGGTCTCCATCAGGCCGTGGGAGGTCGCTAGGGCAGCAGGAGCCGCAACCCGGGCCTCTTTTCCAGAAGTATCAACCCTAAAAGTCGAGGTGGATGCTTGGCCAGTCAGTAGTCCTTTATTCATGTAAACTTTATGTGGGCTCTTTTTTTCTTGATTGATTTTTAATCTTTGATCTTCTGAGTCTGAACTCTCTCTCTGAACATTCTAAGGGTGAATAGTTGTTGTCTTTATCTATGTCATCACTATTATCAATCAAAGGTTTGAAAATATTAAATCTATAACTATTTTGCTGATCCATTGATTTGGACAAATGTTTTGTGACCTGTCCATACATAATTAATAACAAGCGTTAGGATTACTAAGAGAATTGTTTTCTTATAGATGTCTTAATTTTTTTATGGCATTTTATAGTAGGGTAAATATTGGCAATAAGTTGAAATTAGTAAATGCTAATTAATCAAGATTACAAGTCGTAATTTAATGATGTTTAGTTGTTTGAACTCAATATTTTCTGAAAACGGTCTAGTGCAGGTTTTAAAAGAAATATGGTCTCAAAGTTTTACTATGTTGTATTAGTTATCGAGGTTTCCACCAGAGCTCTTTTCCTCTTTACAAATGAAACGTAGTAGCTGATTAAAGTTATAAAGGTGTAGGAACCCTTTTTTAGATTACAGTGCCTCCTTAATATAGACTTAACTTCACTATACAAATAGTTTTATTTCATGATAAAATATAATACATCGCTGTAAAGGACCATGGTGAACATGTTTTAAATGATGACAGGTTATTTCCTTTTGTTTGATTTTGACGGAATTTTTGTGGATACATTGGAACATTATTTGAAATATATTACTGAGAATATTTCTATTTCCTAAATATTTTCCATAAAAATTAGTTTATTGTTATGATTTTGTTGCTTTCTTTTATATTTTGTTTTTGCATCTTATGCTTTAGGCATCCTCAGCATTTTGAACTAAGATAGGAATTGGGAGTTTATGGGCAGTTATGTGGTTGTGTTTTATTACTAAAAAAATAAAATTGTTTCTTTCATTGACTGTACAAAACGTGTTAGGCAATAGAAGAACGAATGTTGGGTAGGGTAGGAACTAACTTAGATAATAAGCTAAAAATCAGATACTGTAACTTAAAATCACGTAAATATCATTATAACAAAGAAAGTATTAACGTCACTCGAGCACAAATTACATGCACCTGCAGAGCCCTCACAGTGCGTCTATATCTTCTTCAAATTGTTACATTCAACCTAATCTGACTTAACCTACAGTTATTAGGATACATTTGTTTACTAGTAGGAATATTCCCCATTTAAAAAAGAACAACCATGTATGTAAAGGGGTCATACAAACCTTATGTCTGCTGAAGTAAACTCCGCTTGTTTTAACATTAACAAATACTGCCCCAGTGTTAAAACATATGTGGTTACTTTTTAGCGAAAAATTTTGGTTTTAAAGAACAATATGCTTTCTTTTAATATATCTTCAAACTTAGATTTTTCATTATTCTTAAGTGCGTACTCAAGTTTTATCTCTATCTCAGTATGTAGTAATTTGTTTAGTCCCACCAAAACACTTATAGGTGCAATTGCATCAAAGTAAAATATTAATTTTATCAATATCAATTTGTTTAATAATCACTTAACTCAGCACTCAGAGGAGGACTACATGTAACACGATGCTTTGGTCAGAGGCAGGACCAGGACAAGGACTAACATGGCTGAGTAATTTTCTTTACATTTAGACGTTACAATCTTCTCTCTCACTATTCTTCTCGCCAAAAGCAGTTTACATCCTAATTTTAACATCTGTTACACTCAACACAAACACTAGAACAGTTCATAAAGAGAATTTACGTATTTGTTGATTATTGCTTACAATTTCGTTCGTATTATGTCAGGATTTTGAACGTATTTTTCTTCATTTTTTAGGGAAGTTATTAACCTTAGTTTTTCTGTTATTAATCCTCTCTGTAACAAAAGAGTCCAGAGAGAATAGGTGATCAATTATATTCTTCGTAGACAAATCAATGTTGATTGTGTAACTCTTTTACGTAGTTGATAAAAAATATACAGCTGTTTGTGAGAAGTATTTCCTCACTTATTGTTTAAAGCAATCTCTTTAGTGTTTTAGATGGCTGAATATTGAAACTTAATTGAAACTAGTATGTGCTAGCTAGCTAAATTGTTACTGGCTTACTAATTCATGCAAAAATTTTAAAACTACATAACTTTAATAATAGAATGTTGTAAATTTTTTCAAGAAAATATAGTCTATATATTTTTATTCATTCGGTCGGTTACTAAAACGTACAATAGAGCTCTCTTCATTTGTAGAATACATGCAAAATATCGAATTGAAATAATAAGTAAAAAAGATGAAGAATCATACTGCATTGTCAACTTAAATATTCAACATTCTCACTGTAACTAATAATAATTAAACTTCTGTTTCATGCCTAGATAAAATGAGTCTTTTTCAAGAATAATGTATCTCTCTGCTTATAAATTATAAATCGACTGGGCAACATGTTTGTCTAAGCCATTTTTTCTTGGTTTACTACCAAGGTATAAGGTATGTGGTTTACTAACCAGAAAGGTTAGTATTAACTTTTTAACAATGTAAATTAAATAAAATTACTAATACATTTTCAACTCACTAGAGATTTAATTTTTGTTTTATTCCATATTCTAAGTCAATCATTATGCTTATTGGGTCTCGAGTCAATCTACATTGTGGACTAGTAAACATAGACTTAAACTTAATCACTTAAAAATTAAATTGCATGTGCTGTCTAAATACCAATCTTTGATAGATTTTAAGTAACTTTAATGTAAATTCAACTGTACTAACTTGTTATGATAAAGTTACAAACTTGAGACTGGCAATAAATTGTACTTTAGATGGACTCATGAGTGACAGAGGCTTGAAAGAAAGTTTTTACATAAATACATGCACTACAAATAACTCCAGAGGTTTTGCTGCTTCACATAAAACTGTTAAATGTATTTAATACAAAAAAATCCCTTTTATTCAGCAAGCGTTTTTTAATGATACATCATTGTTTTTCAAATCTCCTCTTGTCACATCACCATATTTAGCTCTAAAATAATAATAAAAAGCACACACATAATTAAACAGGGTTTTTAAAATGTGCGTAACCAACATGTTATTTGTTTTGTGGTTATATATTGAATTTAGATTATGTATATGGGTTTACTATGGTTTTATCTATCTTTTGGTGGTAAATTATGTAATTTTTATCACTGATAGGGGACGTCCTAGAGAGAATGCAGCAAAAATGTCTAATGGAAGGCTATTATAGTGAATATTTAAATGCATTTTTTTCTGAGTAAGTAGCTACAAGATTCACATCATAAGGACCACCTTAGCAAAAATATGAGTGTTTGAAATTAAAGAACATTGGAACCTTATGCGGTATTTCTGTTAAATCTAAGTTAAGTAAAACAACACAAATAATACATTTAGTTATTTTTTTTTTTCAAGTAAGTATTTATTAAATGTAATTCCCATATCAGATTGTTTCAAAAATTATTTCCCATAAGACATTGTTTGCAACATGTTTATTCTTATTATAATTACTGTGAAAGCCCAATATTAATGTAGATGTTGACAATACTTTTAATCTTATTGTCGACGTGCCACTACAATATTGATAAGCGGCTCCACTAATGAAATTTCTTGAAATCCAATCTTCAATACTGTGATTACGTGAGGTTATCGACAATAGCACAGAAGCAATTTCTCCTTACTTATCCTTTTATCCTATATATTTTGGTGAGAATTTGCTGATGGCTATGTTATTTTTAACGTTGTGGACTACTCATCTGTATCCTAACACGTCGTATTTTAGGGAAGTTTTGTATAAACAAGTTAGGGCCTGAAGAGATGTTGAATTAATCTATTAATGATTTTGTAACTCACATCTTCACTGTATCATACAAAACGGTTCTTATCCTTGTAATTAACCTTTCTTCCTTCTCTCACAGAAGTTATATGATGAATATATAATCGTGGATTATCCAAAGAATACACGCTTCAATAAATCATGTTTCCCAAATATAGAGATATTTCTTCATCTAATAAATTCATTACCGCCACGTTATTTTACATCTGATGTCTTACCTGAAGTTAGAAATTCATAAAAAAGGACCAACTGTATACACACGTAATTTAAAAATGTAAAATGATTAAAATCTTGTAAACTGTTAATTCGAGGTTTTTATTTGTAAAAGCAGAGTTTACATTGTTACAGACAGGCCAATATAGCGCTGTTTTGGGGTTAATTTCCTATAGATACGTGTAGTATAAGTATTAAAGATAATATGTGTTTAAGAAGAATAATTTATCACAGTTATATTACAATTAAATTTACTAAAGTAAACAGTAGTAATTAAAAAGATAACTATTGCAATATAATTTGTTTTCAGAGTAATTTCAAAATCGGGTTTTTTCATTTTTTCACCGGTTAGTACTTATTAACCGTACCTTAATCGTTTACAAAATGTGTGTATACAATTTTTGTTCAATGACTCCAATCGAAAAATATATAAATTAATTAACACACAACATTCAATAACACATGACGATTTTCAGTGCGTGTTATCCTTCAGCTATAAATAAAACTGTAAAATATAACATTTTATAAATATATCTCTACTCAATACATCATTTCAATATCAGTATAGGAATTTATATCGTGTTTACGCAGCAAGATCGTTCCCTGGATGAAAGGCAAAATCGAGTACGAGTAATTCCGAACTCCATTATTTAGATGTATTTTTAAGTTGTTTTGAAATTACAGAGCAGATTTAAATGACAATAATTTAAATAAAATTTTTTTTAAATAATGGTATAAGTTTATTTTATTAAGTTTATATCGAAAATTGTTTTTGGTTATTAATAAAGTCTATAGAATTAAAATGAAATACATTTATGATTATTCGAGTAAAAACTTCATAGCTTAACTTTACAAAATTGACTAGTACTTATATTTAATTCATTGTCTTTGTAATATTTTCATATTATGTGCTATGAAATACATGGTCCTTATTTTTAAAAACCATAATAATTTTTTTTTTTTACTCAAATGTTTAATATTGCCATATTTCGTAAGTAACCTCTATGGAGAGTAAAGTTTCATTTGCGGCATTCCAAAGATGAAATAAGAAGTCACAGATAATTCAAACAGTATATCATTATTAAAGGTTAACGTTTACAAAAACTGATGCTGAAGATTAATAAATTTCCACAGTTCCGTATTTGAGATACTGCACAAATCATATGACTTGGAGAGTTTAACTTCTAAATTTATTGTCCTTGACTTTTATATTAAAATAGAAGTAGCTAATTCTTGAAGAATGCAACTTGTTACTAGTACTATTTAAAGTACATCATTAAATCTTACGATCGTAATTTCTTATATTTGAGAATAAAAGAAATCCTATTAATTCCTGAATCTATAACTCACGTTTATATTGTAAACACTTAAATAAATTTTATTTTCAGCGTAATTTTTTTATTTCTTGCTTTAAATACCTGTAATTCCTCTTGTATTGACCACAAATATTTCTACTTTACCGATCTTCAGGGTAAGGTACCTTAAACGAATATGAATTTTAAGTTCATAATATTCTTTTACAACTCTTAAGTAGTTTATTTAATAGTTGTGCTGTAAAAGTAGTATCACTCAAGTTGTTTTAATGTATTTTAAGAGTATTAAATAGTAGTACAAACATTGACAAAATGTAATAATTTACTGAATAATTGGATAAAAAATACAGGTTTATAAAACACTAGCTGTTTCCTGCGACTTTGCAAGCTTTTCGTAAGCTTTGCCCGTGTATGTGAACTTAACTTGGTTTAATTGAATTATATTTACAACGCCGATGTAGAGTTCGCCTTTGCCACGATCAAGAAAATCTGTGTATGTTTATAGCCATTGTGCACGTACATGTACTTTATTATAAAGTGATCTAACACTCAAACTTTAATTTCAGTCAGAAATGTATCTTAAAGACAAATATACATAATAACTTAGCACCTTCAAATCGGGTTTGACTATGTTATATACGTAAATGACCCTAATTGTAGTTTATAGTGTACAGGCGCTTTGAAACCTTTTATCTTTTGCAGCGCCGCCTGGTGGTGAGTTACATCAATGGGCACAGGTTATAAACCTTCTCCGTGGAAAAATACGTATACATACAAATTTTCATAATGGTGTGTCTAATATTTTGCGATTCCAAAAAGGACAAACACAAAAAAATCCATTTACACACACACACACACACACACACACACACACACACACACACACACACACACACACACACACACACACACACACACACACACATATATAATATATATATATATATATATATATATATATATATATATATATATATATATAGGTGTATACATATTTTCGTTGTGCTAGGCACATAGAATGATGGGTTGAGTAATTCCATGAGATAACCACAAACTTTACCAAAGTTTTAATGAAGTGGTTTTGGTTACGCTGGGTGTAACAACACTTCCACTAATTTGTCACGTGATACATTTTTACACGGTTATATTTAGTTACAGTCTTGTATGCTAGAGTGTTAGGGTTAATTTGACAATAACCTCACGTGTCTAAGCAAACCTAGGTAATAACATGGTTAACATGTCCTTAATATGCTTTTAGGTCGTGTTTGTTGATTACGTTTTATGATCATTTGAAATTTTAGAGTCATAGGACATCCTTCTTCTTGTAAAATATATCTCAAATTGTATGTATTGGAAGATAAATAATTTGAGGGAATTAGCTTGTTCATATCTTCGTCCTATATTATCCTTTTCTTCCTCTTGCAGAAATGTGGCTAGAACATCTAACTTTATACTCTTTAAACTTCACTCTTTGGAGCAAATTGAAATTTAGTAGGCTCAATTTCTTTTAAAACCTAAACCTTTGAGTTTAAGTGGCCTTTGAGACCTAGCTTATTGAGAGGCAGTATTTATGAGAACTCTCAACTTCACAAGTCCTGGTCTGTAGAAGTTCACAGCCTCTGTAACAAGTTTCAAATCTCCTGGGAAACCCAAGACTCAAGGCTCTAGGATTTTTTTATCGCACAGACGGACAGTCGGGTGGTCAATGGTACGGTGTCATCGTTACAATTTTGTGTCTTTAATAAAGGTAACAATGTATAAACTACAATTTAAATTACTAAAAATTATATTTTAAGAATTATACTTTTATACTTTGTTATTGTTGTAGCTTCACTGATAACATAACATTATTTCTTAATTTGCTATCGAACTATCATTTTAGTCGCACATTAAATGTGACCTACGTCTGAAAATAATATCTTACTTACCATGGTAAATAATAATAAGAACAATATTTTACGGTTCTGCAGAAAAAATAGCAAAAGTCATTTTCTGAATGGCTTATTCTGGTCTTCAATAAATAATATTAATCATACATTAGATCATTTTGGAATTTTGGGACTAATTACTAGATCTCTTATTAAGTATCTGGCCAAACGCATAAATTAGGCACTCTGAAATTTTATAAATTGTTATTCAGTGATCTTTTCCTATCCCCTTAATTTTTGTTTTTACACTGTATAGCATTAGCCGAAGTATAACCAATGTTGGTAAGTTAATGTCTGCCAATAAATAATAACGCTTGGACTCGTACCTGACAATAGTGGTTTACAGTTTGTTATTTGATGCGAATGTGTGTCAATTCCGAGTATAGCCGGATGAATAATTTCCTATTGGTTCACATCGTAATTGAATTTAACGTTTTCACAACTGTCTGTGGATCAGCTTTGTGCCGTAATATCGAAATATAATGTTTTTGTATATTAGTTATTTATGCAGTAGTGCCAATTAAAACTCAAAGCTAAAATTTATTATTTTACATACGAATGTTAATTTATACCAACAGGGGTTCGATATGAACATTGTGCTTTGTCTAATCATTTTATTCCAATCCGTTATCCAAAATTTGCTATGGTACGTGTTGCAATTACAGTCACACATTGTCTATGCCTAAACCAATGAGAACGTTGTAAAAAGCACTGTTTTATTTTAATTAAATACGAGTCCCTGCTTAATACCTATGTTGAGAGAATCCGAGAACAATGTATTTTCTTGAAGAAGTATTAAAAGTGGATTGATACGTTTTGTTTTATGATTAAACCATTTCATATCGTAAGCAACATGACAATCGGTATTCAAACAGGATGAGGGAAAATTATAAGCCATTGCATGAGAAATGTGAGTGAAATGAGAGTATCTTCAATGTAAAATATTATATTTAAATAATTTTGGTCAAAGTTTATTTATATTATACTCGTTTTATTATTTGGAAGGAGGTAAAGAGATTAGTGAACAAACTTGTAACTTTACTTCAAAGTAAAAAAAATTATAATGACAACTAAAAAAAACCACATACTAACCGAGTGTTTCGTGAAAATGATATATGATGTTTTGAAATCATACCATAATGTTTTTAAGTGATACAGACCAATACACATTATATGTATGCACATAGTAAAATTTACATCACTAAATAAAACCAGGTTTTGGTACTATTTGGTACATTATAATGTTAGTACGTTGTATAGTAAATATTAAAAAATTATAATAGGGCAATTGTTTATGTTACAATTAAACTTAACAATCATTAAATTTTTATTATTATTACTTTTTCGGTCACTGTAGGTAGCAACAAAAATTTACACACATTCGTAAATCGTCGTCGAGAGGAAAGGAAAGAAAATGTAAAAGTAATAAGTAGCTACATAAACTTTATTTTTTTGGTCTTGTTCTTTTGTATTAACTTATTTACAACTTTACTGCTAAAACAAAAAGTTGACCTAAAAATTACATTAAGGAAATGCTGAGCTTCTTATATTTGTGATAAAAAATTGACAGTTTCTCTTTGTATTGAATACGATTACTTGTTGTCAAAGTGAATTATTGTCCAATTACCCTTTACAGTCTGACGGCGAGGCGTTAATATCCGGTTAGTTGACTGGCGATAACATTACTGAGGCGGAGACCAGAGAGTAATATCAGTAACAGACAATAATTATATGTTATCCAACTGACGTTAATAATATTGGAACTAAGACTTCATTTTTGAAATGGTCAACTATAATATATTTTCAAAAGTTATTATGTGTAATGTAATTGTAACTGGGCAAAACACTATTTGCTTTAATCATTAACATGTTTACACAATGTGTGGCCGTTCATATATTAAAACATTTGACTCAATGAAAACACATATTTATTTGAAGAAATTTTTTATAAAATAAAATACAGTGTCACTAATTTAAATAATACTAAGTTCTTTAATAGGGCTGAACCGTATTCCTTAAAAAGAGGATGAGACGATGAATCTATTGCACAACAACTGGGATAGTAAATTAATTACTCCACACTCTTTGGAAAATAGTTTCTTCCTTCGATGTGGGTTAGCACTGAAAATGCGAGAAGATGGGGACTTCATTCGGGTCTAAGGATGAGTAGACTGGTTTTTCAATCACCTTTCACCAGGGTAGCGTCTGACCTTCTCTCTGTAGGTAGACCACAGTCTTCTCTAGTATTTGGTCTGATTACGGAACATGTGCACTTGACGAAGGATCCTTACAGAAACTACCTTGGAGGATAATGTGAGAGGTTTAAAACTACGGAATAAACATTGTTCAGCTGTGGCGAACGAAAAATAAGCTCATTTATTATAACATTGATTTCTAAAACTGTAGACAGAACGTAATTAGGACATTTAGATCGTCTTACAGATGGTATAGTTTACTTGCTTGCACAATAAAATAATCAAGTATCATTTTTTAATCTCGTTTCGAATAAGCGTGAATTTCTCATTATTATCTAATGGTTACCGAGTGATCTTTACGTAATCATCTTACTATTTAAAACAATTTATATAACAAACCTAATCATTTTAAATATAATATTCTGTTTTACTTGTACTACTAGTTTGTGTCAACTTATCTATCTGTTATGTAACATTCTGATACTTATTTCTTAAAAGACTAGTGAGGAATAAATTAATTTTGATCAACAAGTGCATTTGAATGCATAGCAAATTTGCATGTTGCTGCAAACAACGATAATGTAACATACTCTAAACTCTTGTATCAATGTTTGTAATTTATATCAATGTAAAGTGTTTCAAGACAACAAGCGTTTTACTTCTAATTGGACGCTGAATATTATTAATAATCATACAGTTTAAAGTAGTTAGACTAGTAACTATTATATTTTTGACGTAAAACTTAAATGACAGTTAGTTGTCAGTATAAACGATGTCTTTAAGTACAGAACTGGTAGCGTGCACTGTTGTGTAAAATTTTAAAAAAAACCTAAAAAGGGCAAAATTTTTATATCGAAGATCAATTAAATATATACATTTTCGGAACAAGAAATATGAAGATAATAAGGAAAAATATGTTCTTTACTTTGGTTAAATCTTTCTTCAGGAAAATAAAACAAAATATAATAAATAGGACTAAAGAACATAATACATATAAACATCAATACCTATACACCTATGAATGCTATGTACTTATAAAATATTTACATAAAATATGTAAATATGTACTTATAAAATAAAATAGTAAATATATGTATACTATATATTTAAATATTTGTTTCGTTGAGATGGAACCAACCACGTGAAGTAAAAATTTACACAATCACGTGGAAGCAGCATAAGATCGGAATTAAATTTGACAATGAATTATTTGTAAGTTAAGTTCGACTATGTTCCTAAAAATTTTATTTATATTTTATATATATTATATTTTATTTATACTTAAAATTTTATTTTAAATAAGAAACACAATAATTTGATTTGTTAGTGTTTATTAAGGTCTATTTTTAAAATAATATATTTTTAATTCCAACACTATGAAAGGTAAGGTTGGCTTTTTAGACGTTGAAATAAAAATATTTGGTTACAAAATCACTTTAATACATTAAATTTTTAAAAACTAAACTGTTAAAAATAAGCAGAAAACTATCAAATTTAATAGTATATAAAATTAAAAGTGATTAGACGTAACGATATACGGTATATATCCAATTACCATTCGACAGATGAGCTGTTGCTCGCAGGGTTAAGATTTTATACAGTTGAGCTGATATACGGAAGATCTTAAAGCTGGCTGTACCTTCGAAAAATTATTGCACTGCGGGCAAACTTTACGACTGCAGCAATTAAAGATTATTTGGAGGAAAGGAGTTTAGTTGAATATTAGTGTAATATAAACTATTAATTGCGCTTGTATAAGTTTACTCGCCTTCGGCTCGATGGGGGCTACGCCCCCAGGCCCCCATTTGGGTATTGGCTAACTTCGGGGATAAGCGGAATTCGGGGACAGGAGCGATTTGGTTGGTGGTTCAATTCGGACTTGATGTTTTCCGTTTACGTGTCCCCTACTGTGTCATTTCTCGTGGTAAAACACATTATTAAACAGTATTTAGTGTATAATGTTGTCTACAAAAAACTGAAGTAGTATTTTGTGTGCAGGTTGGGAGATTTATCGCTACATATATTTCTGTCAAATTAGTTGCAAGTAACTTTTAGCTCATAAAAATGTTGTTTGCCCGTTAGTGTGTCATGTATTGTAAGCACGACGTATTCAGTCTCGCCACGGGGAGGCCGGCAAACATTGAGACCATATATTATTAACAAAATTACAGCAATCGTTGGTTAATGATGTTCACTCATATCGTGTACAAATTTAGTTGTTTATATACTTGTGTCAAATGATTTGGTAATAACTTATTGAATATTGTTTACACATCACGTGTGCAAGTTGGGAGATTTAGCGGTACGTATATTTGTGTCAAAATAGTTAATAATAACTTATAGTTAATAAAACTTGTTTGTCCGTTAGTTTGTCAATGCTATAAATGCAATCATGACGTATCCAGTCTCGCCACGGCGAGGCCCTCAAACACGGAGACCATATATTATTAACGGAATTACAGTTATCGTCGTTATTCAATGATGTTCTTTCATATCGTTTACAAATTTGCATATTAAGTTCTGTGTATACTTGTGTCAAATGATTTGGTAATAACTTATTGGTGTTGAAACTTTTGTTTACCCGTTAGTTTGTGAAAGCTTTTTTAAACCTTTTTTAAGAAAATTTTTAAAAAACTAGTTGTTGTAGCAATACACATTTCTAATTGAATAGAGGCGTCCCAATTGTAAATTTATTACTTGTAACGTGTTCCAGGAGACTTTTGAAAATAATTAATGTACTATAGATCCACTTACGATGGTCTAGAGGTAAAATCTAACTTGCAATGTATTAACACATAACCTGAGTATCCTTGGAATCGATAGATAATGTTTTTTATTATAATGACAATTTTTACGGATATTGAATGGGATATTTCTGTATTAAAAATTACTTGAATCATGTCTTACCATATTTTTTAAATATACGGAGATTTTTATATGTAAATGAAAAACAGCGTTAAAGAGTTTCTTTCCATGTATATTATGTATCAAACACTATAGCCTAATACGGACAAAAAATCTTTCGAATTATGTATTATCGACGATTTTTTCACAGAATATACGTAATAACAATCAGATAATAAGAGTTGGTAAAAGTTCTAGTGTGTTGGTTGGATGAAGTTTAGTAAAAGACGTCACCTAAAAATATTTAGTTTAGTATAGAAATAGAAATAAATGAAACAGCTGGAACATACCCAACGGTAATATGTATTAAAATTATATATTTCCATAGAAACTAACATTTTGGTGGACAGTCCAGATTTCTTGTTCAATAGGAGTTCAACTCGCAGTAAGTCGGAGAACCACCAACAGGAACAGGATGCGGTGCCCAGGAGAAGGACAGGACCAGGAGCTACAAGGATGAGTTATTTTACTTGTATCTCTTAGAAATAACAATATCTAATCTCTCACTTATTAGTAATCTGTATTTAATATTTTAATTTTTTCAAAAATTGGATTTCTTTTATCCAAAGCGTAGAGGGAGGAAACAGTTTATATTTTTTCCATGGAACTAAATCCTATATGCACTTTTTATCTATTACCATATACACCGAACCTAAGACAGAAATGAAATTTAAATTATATTAATGTAATTAAAGTTACTAAAACCCTTTTAAAATCTTTTTATTACATATACTTCTTTCGGTTTTTAACCATCATCATTGAAGATTAAACTCTAAATAAATAAATGATAAACAATTATATATACATATGTGGACCTTTTAAAACATATGTTAAATTTAAATGACACAGTTGTAATTTTCTTATTAGTAATCTGTATTTAATATTTCAATTTTTTCAAAATTGGATGTGTCTTATTTTTCAGATTACTATTTAAAATTTTATGAGGATCTTTATTATAATTTAGATAGATATGTAATTCTTGTTTTGTGTTTACTTTCTGTCCTTTCCTTTCGATATCTAAAATGTCCATGTTTTTTTTCAATATTTGTGTAGGTATGGCCAGTCTCCAATAAGTGTTTAGCCTATATATATATATCAACATTAATATATATATATATATATAATATATGTATATATATATATATATATATATATATATATATATATATATATATATATATAGATAGATAGCTAACCCTATAAGTGGAGTTAATAACATGAGAAATTTAAATTACTAAAACCCTTTTAAAATCTTTTTATTACATATACTTCTTTCGGTTTTTAACCATCATCATTGAACATTAAACTCTAAATAAATAAATGATAAACAATTATATATACATATGTGGACCTTTTAAACATATGTTAAATTTAAATGACACAGTTGTAATTTTTCTTATTAGTAATCTGTATTTAATATTTCAATTTTTTCAAAATTGGATGTGTCTTATTTTTCAGATTACATTTTAAAATTTTATGAGGATCTTTATTATAATTTAGATAGATATGTAATTCTTGTTTTGTGTTTACTTTCTGTCCTTTCCTTTCGATATCTAAAATGTCCATGTTTTTTTTCAATATTTGTGTAGGTATGGCCAGTCTCCAATAAGTGTTTAGCCTATATATATATATATATCAACATTAATATATATATATATCAACATTAATATATATATATATATATATATATATATATATATATATATATATAGATAGATAGCTAACCCTATAAGTGGAGTTAATAACATGAGAAATTTAAATTATATTTTAAAAACATATTTGTCTTTGTAGTATGTATAAACAATCACATAAGAAGAACAATCACATAGGTAGAATAAGATGCAGTCGCCAGTACCAAGACCTTACATGGATGAGTTACTTTTATAATTTAGAGATCTAAGTTGTTCTTCATAGTATCTTTTGTTACCCAAAGCTTATTTCATCCTAGTTTAAGCCAGTATTAAAATTACAGCACAAAACACAGGAACAGTTCACATGTAACGATAACTGAAGTAAATTCTATTTTATTCATTTTCATATGTTTTAATTTCATGGTTTTCGTTTTTCTTACAAATTATGTAATCAAAGTAATATTTTGTAACCTTTGTGTAAATACAGAAAGATCCTTGTTTTGGGCTGTTTTTAGTTCTGCCTGTACCCGAAGTGTACAGAAAGAATCAATTCAGAACTTAGTAATTTCATGTGCCAATCTCAGTAACGCTTTGTATTCGTTCATATATATCTGCTAAATATTTAAAAACTAGAAAAACTATATTTTTCATTTTTAAATTCCCAATGTTCTCTTCGAATGATATATACTTTTGATTACTAAGGTACGCATAAAAATGTATAGTATTTAAAAACATAAAATTATAATAAAAAATGTAAATGATTTCATAAGTTTTATAGTTGTTTAGTGTTTTTCTAAAACTAATGATGTTTCACCATGTTCATGACCTGTGTAAAATATAATATTTTTGAATTGATTAGTTTTTTTTTTAGAATTGTATTAGATTTTTTAAAGTAATAGGAACGACGCAGTAAATTTGTGACTGTGTCTTAATTTGGAAAGCCAATTACATTTTTAATTATATTTAAAACAGTCAAATATCTAAGACTAAGAATAAGTACTGTAAATATAAAATATTACACCTGTTTTTAAATTCCTTAATAAAAAAAGAAAATACATCATGTGAAAGCATTTATGTTGTGAGGATTTGAAGTAATTTCCCAACCCTAAATCGCGTATTATTTTTAAACTGATTATTTTTATACTTCTATGATATAGTTAGATATAAACAAAGAAAACCACATTTATACTTGTATAAGTGTTATAGTTTATATATTGTCATTAAAAGAATAATAATGTGACTGCCCACTTGCTTAGTAATACAAATTAAGTGATTACTAAAATTATTAAGGGAAATTGGTCTAAAATTGTTTGAATTCTGAAGGCTGGTTAGTGAAGTATTTAGACATCTTCTCGTCTACAGGATTTTATTATTATGTAAAGTCAAACTCCTGCAAACTATTTTAAAATTAAAGAAAACTAAATTTAATCCTCATGCTTACGTCATTAAAAAAATTTATTGTTTTTTAATAGGTTATCAATACATTAACTATTTTTTTTAAAGAAAGGTACAATTTCTTTGGAAATTCAACGTAATATAGAGTACTGGAATTAGATACATCAAAGTGAAAACTTATAAAATTAACAAAGATCGTTTTTGTTGCACTCGTATACTAGTTAGAAAATGCGTCATATTGAAGGGTTATCCCGTATATTGTCTCCAAACAATAAGACAATAGTACTTATTACATAAATCATAATCTAAAACCGGCAACATTACATCTTTCTCTAGAATTTATGAATAGGAAATCAGATAACTAGAATTGGTTTAATGTCAATGGTAGTCATAACGTAATCAAGTGAAGGTGAAAACCAAAATAGAATGAAAACTGGTGAAGCATAAGCAATAGTGTATGCATCAACAATATTTATTATCCATGGAAAACAATAAAGGACATTTATTGCAATGTTATTTAATAAATTCCAAAGTTTTGTTTTAAAAAGTCGCTAACTCGCACATAATAATGTGCGAGTTAGAGAATAGTTAGTGAAGGCCAGAAGTTTGACATGGACAAGAATATTTTCATATTTCAATTTTATATTCACCACGCATGTCCGAAAATCTCCACCAGGATTACGATAATCGGTATCAGGACCAGGACTTATAGATGAGTTACTTTATTATTTATACCTAGTTTTAGTCTGCTAAAACTTTTTTGACACGAAAAACAGCACAAATCAGTAGAACAATTTATATTTATAATCAATACGCCTTTAAAATAAAATAAAATTGAGTCTTAAAGGAATGTTTTTAATGATTTTATTTCTTATTTCATAAAAATTATCATAACCGACCAATAACGTTCGTTGTTTTTATTAATAGAAATAACTCTAAATTTGGCTGTCATTAATCCTTTTGTAACATAAGTGCACAAAAAGAATGGTTACCAATGTCTTTTTAGCTGATACTTGCTCAAATGTTTTGTGACCCGTTCATACAATTGATAAAAAACTTAAGATACTAAGAGAATTGTTGTCTCATATGTGTGTTAAAGATATTTTTTGTCATTTTATATTAGGGTAAATATTTGCGATAAGTTAAAATAAGTGAATGCTAATTAATTAAGATTACAATTCGTAATTTATTGATGTTTAATTGTTTAAACTCAATAATTTCTGAAAATAGACTAGTCCAGGTTTCAATATAAGTATGGTCTCAAAGTTTTACTTTATTGTTTAGTTACCTAGATTGCCACAAGAGCTCTCTTCCTCCTTACAAAAGAAACTTTGTAGCTAACTGAAGTTATATAGCTACTAGAATACCTTGTTAGATTACACTGTCACCTTAATACATACTTAATTTCACTATAAAAATAGTTTTATTTCATGATAAAATAATATTTTATTATAATACATCGCTGTGGAGGACCTTAGTAAACATCTTTTAAATAATGATATGTTATGTAGTTTGGTATAGTTTTGACGGCACGGTTGTAGCTAGAGTGTAACATTATTTTAAATAGATTATTGAGATTATTTATATTTTCTGAAAATTGTCTGTGAAAATTAGTTTTTATGATTAAAGTACAAGAATTATTTAACACTTAATTGGTCAGTGAATTTACTAACTTTATTTTGTTACATTCAAACACGGCTTATATGTGAGTGTGTAATTTTGAAAAGCATAAGATATTATTATAGATCCTGTTTATGCATCTTATGCTTTAAGCATCCTCAGCCTTTTGTAATTAATATAGGAATATGGAATTTTTGCGCATTTATGTGGCTCTGTTTTATTACTAAACAAAATAAAATTGTTTCTTTCATTGACTGTGAACAACATGTCTTAGACAATGGTATAACTAAAGTTATTACTTTAATAATATGCTAAACATCAGATAACGTAACTTAAAATCACGTAAATATCATTATATTGAGGAAAGTATTTACGTCATACAAGCAGAAATTACATGCACTTGCAGAGCCCTCACAGTGCTTCTATATCTTCTTCACATTATAACATTCAACTTAATCTAACTTAATCAACAGGTATTAGGATACATTTCTTTGCTAGTAAGCGTATTCCCTATTTAAGATAGGTATAACCATGTATGTAAAGGGGTCATACAATCCTTTTGCCTGATGAGTAAACTCCGCTTGTTTAAACATTAATAATTACTGCATCAATACTAGTACATATTTAGCTTCTTTTTAGCTAGCCTTTTTGGTTTAAAAGAACAATAGGCTATTTACGTGAATTTTATTCATCAAGTTTCTTTACTGAATCTTCAAATTTTGATTTTTTCATCATTTTTAAGTGCGTATGTACGTTTATCTCTATCTCAGTAGGTAAACATTTGTTTAATCGAACCAAAACACGTATAGGTACAATTGTATCAAAGTAAAATATTATTTTATCAATATCAACTTATTTAAAAGTCAATTTAACTCAGCACTCACAGGATCACAACAAGTTACATGATGCGAAAGCTAGATGCAGGACCAGGACCAGGACTCACATGGCTGAGTAATTCTTTACATTTAGACGTCACAGTTTCCCTCACACTATTTCTTCTTATCCAAAGTAGTTTATGTCCAAATTTTAACATCTATTTAACTCAACACAAACAATAGAACAGTTCATAAAGGAAACTTACATATATTTTTTTTATTATTTCATTCAATTTCTTTCGTATTACGTCACGATTTGTAACGTATTTCTCTTCATCGTTTATAGGGAAGTTATTAACCTTAGTTTTAGCTGTTATTAATCCTCTCTTTAATAAAAGAGTCCAGGGAGAATAGGTGATCAATAATACTCTTCATACAAAAAAACAATGTTGATTTTGTACAGCTATGTTTTACGTAGTTGATAAAAATATACAGCTGTTTGTGAGAAGTAAGTATTTCCTCACTTATTGTTTAAAGCAATCTCTTTAGCGTTTTATGAGGTTAATTGTTGAAAATTAATTGAAACTAGTTTGCGCTAGCTGGCTATATTAGTATTGCCTTATTAATTCATGTTAAATTGTTATAACCCAATAACTTTAAATACAGTGTTATAAGCTATGAAAGAAAATAGTCTATACATAATCATTTACTTGGTTGGTTACTAAAACCTACACTAGAGGTCTCTTCCTTTGTAGGATAGATGTCAAAGATACAATTAATGAGATTAGTAAGAGAAACGTAAATTATATTTTATTGTGTTAAATATTTAAAATTTTCAATGTAACTAACAGTAATTAAACTTCTGTTTCATGACTAAATAGAATGAGTGTTTTTCGAGAATAATGGATCCCTCTGCTAATATGTTCTAAGTCGACTGGGCAACCTGCTGATCTAAACCATTACTAGGAAGATTAGTACTCACCGTTAAGCACTGTAAATGAAAGAAAATTACTAATAAATTTAAAACACACTAGCGACTTTTAATGTTATGTATTTTTTATAAATTCTAAGTCAATGACTATGGTTATTGAGTTTCGGACTAATTAAAAATGTGCTAGACTGGACTAGTAAACAAGAACTTAAACTAAACCACGCAAAAACTAAAGCGATTGTCATATCCGATCTTTGATCGTTTTTAGATCAATACGCAACTAAATTGAGTAAATTGAACTGTACTACCTTATTACAATAATGTTCAGAACTTAGATGTGACAATAAGTTGCAGTGACAGAGACTTGTAAAAAAGGTGTTTACATCAATACAGGTACATTCAGTACAAAAACTCCAGAGGCTTTTGCCGCTTCAAATACAACTGCCAAATATAAATTCATAGATATGCCTTTTATTCAAAGAGCGTATTTTAATGATACATTATTGTTTTCAAATCTACTCCTGTCAAATCAAGATATAGCTCTAAAATAACAATAAAAGCACACACATAATCATATTTCCTGTTATAACACATAATAACCATGCATGTATTGGTCCTATATAGAATATGTTGTACTTAAAAATTTGCTACAATCAAACAAAGAATTGTTTTTAATAGTTTTTATACCTTTTTTTCGAACAGCCGATCTTTCAATCGGCCGGCCCACTTCGTATTTATCCAACTCTGTTGCGGGCGTGATTAGGAATATTTTTAACCGTTACTCATAGAAACGGGCTATATGGTAACAGAAATAGACCTTTGAACAGAACAATGTGGAACAAGAAAGTTGTGATGAGAGGCGAGATAAGGGAAACTTTTGACATGTTGAGTAACGGGAGGGAGGGTATCTTGGCCTTTTTTTCAAGGAGTAGTCACAGTACTACCACTGTCTTAAAATTGTGTTTATAAGGGTGTAAATTAAAATTACTGTTAGTAATATGAGATATTATCTTTCCTTATTAAAATCAGGATCAACAGTTTGAGCTCATAACAGCTATACGAGACAGTTTCAATAGATCCAGCCAATCAACTGCCCAAACCTTAAAGTGGTAGAATCCATTATTTGGTGTGATTATTATTTAGTTTCTAACTATTATCAAATATATAGAAGGAGTGTATGAATAGATAATAGATCACAGTAAATGTGAATTTATTTTAAATTGTTCTTCAATAAAACACTAAGTTGCTTTTGTTTCTTCTTTTACCCGTATACAACAAAACATTCAAAAAAATGATCAGGAGTAATAATTATTAATTAAAACTCGGAAATTTCTCTTGTCCATATTCTCGACATGGCATACGTTCATCCATAAATTGATTAATAAAGAAATAGCAACTATAATTTATATACGTACTTCATTAAAATACTCGAGTAAAACTTAAGGTACATATTAAGAAACTACAATATACGAGTATGGTTGGATACTCATGGAAGGAATTATCCTTTTTACTCAGATTGGAATATAAATTCAATAAGCATAAAATAATATACGATATTGTGTTACTCTAAATGTATGCAATTTTTAAAACAGTTTTAAAGATTGCGATAAACTTACATAATAATTCTAACTGAGTTTACAATCAAATTACGCCTAAAACATGAAAAATCAAACTATGAATTGAAATCAAACTAGGTATGCAGAAATTAAGGGTCACGCTTAATTTAAATTCAACAGGGATATCTTTTAACATTTGTGCTTTCCTATTTCTGTTCACTCAAATACATTTCAGAGAAGTGTTGTTTTTATTATTCCTCTGTAAACAAATGTCACTTTTTAAAATCTTATAGGAATGGATATATTTTTTTACAAATTATTTTACTCTGCTTTTCCTCGTAACATCATTTGAAACACAAAGCCCATTATAAATATATATGCAATAAAAAAATATTTAAAATCCCATGCAACACCATTCAACTCGATGTTGCTAGAGATTTCGTGAGGACAGATATACAGAAAGTTTATTCAACCCCAGACTAATACGCTTCGTTAAAGCTCAGCCAACTAAACCATTAATTATAATTATATTGCTCCCACTAACATAATGTAAGACCACAGATAAATTAAGTAATCAAAGTAAACTAAAATGTTGATAGGCTATTGCAACAATAAGCTTCTAAACTTATATAAAAGATCGCTTGGATATTTTTCTAACTTAAGCTCTCTTAAACAACAGAAAACTCAGAGATAAAGCTGACAGTTCTGATGACTGCACATTTTTTGCACGGAAAATTAAGCCATCAGCTCTCCGCGCTTGATTACACTCGCCCGTCCGTGTTCTCACGAGTAATTTTTCATCTCTCCAACTCATTTCACCTATTTTCATCATCTACAGCTTTACACGTCCAATATTAAGTTATAAATGTGTTTCATTCCCTTTTTTAAGTAACAAGTAACATCTAATAAAAGTTTTTTATTTAAGCCGAATAATAATTATTTTACTAATATAACTTGATGTGTAAACAATTTTGGCAAGACAACACCGTTCAGGCAAATTAATTTATTCCTTCAAATTCAGAACCAATTTTGGGTAAAATTTATAATAAATTATTTGAAGACTATTTAATATTAGTAATTCATATCTACAAGAAATTTCTATAGGTACCATACCAATACGGAAATAAGTAAAATATTACTTCCTACTCATCAACTCTGCTTCCAAACCAGATAGAATACTCACATTGTTTTGATTTTAGGATGAAGTAGGATTCTCAGACTTTTTACATTATATAATTTTGTTGCTCAGGCAGCAAGGTATAACCAACTATGGAATAAAAAAATACAAATACCAAAGTAAATTACAATTACCTTAATTGTAATTGAGATATTATATACACTTATTGATCGTAGCAACAAGGTAAACTCAAAATTGGTGTCAGAAAAAAATTTCAATAGAAACTCGTTTGGCAAAGTGTGAAGATTTGTGTAGATTCTGTCTGAAAATGATATTTTTGTCATAGCTACACAGTGATTAAAAATTGATATAACCAAAATTACATGCTTATTACTTATATTCTATGACCTTTACTTTAAGGCTGAAATAAATTTAAAGACATCTTAGTACACAGTACATTAACATTATTATTTGTTGTCTCAGAATTTCTTTATTTCCTGCTTTGAGACCTGTAAATCCTCTTTGAGTCACCACAAGTATTTCTACTTCACTGATCTTCAAGAAAAGGTACCTTAAAGGGGTTTGAATGCAAAGTTAAACATACAGTAACCATACAAAACCTGATAGCACTCTCTTATGCTAGTTGTTTTGTGGTGTTTTAAGAGTTTTAAAAAGTAATACAAATATTTGAAAAAATCAATAGTTTACTAAATCATAGTTTAAAACATGTGGGTTTATAAAACATTTATAAATATTTTAATTCTGCTAGACATATGAGATGATTTGTAAAGTAAATACAAGAGATAACCGCAAACTTTACCAAAGTTTTAATGAAGCGGTTTTGGTTACGTCGGGAAATCAAACACTTCCACTACTTTGTCACGTGATACGCTTTTACACGGTTACACTCAGTTGCGGTTTTGTATGCTAGAGTGTTAGGGTTAATTTGACAGGAAACTGCCGTGTCTAAACGAACCCAGTTCTTGGCAGGGAATCTGACGTTTATGTGCTTTGAGGTCATATTCGTTGAATATATTTTATGATCATTTGCAATTTTAGAGTAATTGTACAGGTATAACCTACTTTTTGTGAAATTTATCTAAAATATTATGATTTAGAATAAAATGAATTTGACGGTATTGTTGTTCTAAAGGATTATATTCCTCTTGCTGATACATGGCTACAACATCTTCTTTTCTCCTCTATAAACATTTACCCTTTCATCAATTTTCGACTTTGGTAGACAAAATTTTCTATCAAACCTTTGCTATTATTTGGTGGCTTTTGGAGTGTGAGACCTTGCATATTGAGAGGTCAGTATTTATGAGACTTCAAAATTTCGTAAGTCCTGGTTTGTAAACTCTCATAGCCTATGTAAAAAGTTTCAAGTCTCAAGGATCTTGTTCTTAGGAGTAATCACACAGGTGGACAGAAACACACAGAGAATTGTTACTAACTCTGCCCCTCTGACCCCAACATCAATAACGTTTTTTCTTAGACCAGGGAAACCTTATATTCCAGGAACTAGGATCTTCTATTGCACAGACGGGCAGTCGGATTGTCAAAGATAAGGTCTCTGTTGTGTCTTTAACAAAAGTAAGAATGTATAAACATAGCAATATGTTTACTACAACATTTATTTTATAAAATATAATTTTACAGTATGTTATTTTTATGGGTTTATCTGATAAAGAACACTTATTAATTTGCTATCTAAATAATCATTTAAGTCTCATAATAAATGTGACATACTTCTGAAAATAAGGTCTTACCATGATAAATAGCAATAATAAAAATGTATTTGCAATGCAGTCAAATTAGCAGAAGTCATTTTCCGAGCAGATTATTGTGGTCTTGAACTAATATTTAATCTAACATTACATCATTTATAATTAGTGGACTTATTTATGGATATCTTAAAAAGTACATGGCCGAACTTGTAAATTGGGCACTTAGAAATTTTATAAATTGTTATCAATTGATCCTGTTTTATAACCTTACTTTTGGTTCTAAACTGTATAGTAATCGCCAATTTTGGTGAGTTAATAGCGGCAATTAAATAATAATGCTCATGCTCTTACCTGACAAGAGTGGTTTACAGTTATTGGTTTGATGCGAGTATAGCCGGATGAATAATATCCTATTGGTTCACATCATAATTGAATTTAACGTTTTCACAACTGTCTGTGGATCAGCTTTGTGCCTTAATATCGAAATAAAATGTTTTTGTATATTAAATAATGTATACAGTTGTGCAAATTAAAACTCAAAGCTAAAAGGTATTATTTGACATACGAGCTTTAATTTATACTAACAGGGGTTTGTTGCGAACATGTTCTCTGTCCAATAATGTTATTCCATTTCGTTATCAAACATTTGTTAAGTACGTGTTGCCATCACAGTCACACATTTTCTATGGCTAAACCAATGAGAAGGTTGCGAAAGGTGTTATTTTATTTTCACTAACTAACAAGTCTCTGCTTAACATCCATGTTTAGAGAATTCGGGAAAAATGTATTTCCTTGAAGAAGAAAAATTTTAAAGTATTAAAAATGTATTGATATATTTTTTTATGTCCATTAATATTTAATCAAGATGACGAACTATTTTATAAAAACATTTTATGAGATATTATGACAGTTTCATGAACATAAATTATTAATTTTTATACATTTTAGGTAACAGATTGTTTATTTTATTCTCGTTTTTATTGCTTGGTAGG
The DNA here is from genome assembly GCF_021130785.1 of Homalodisca vitripennis. Lineage (NCBI taxonomy): Eukaryota > Metazoa > Arthropoda > Insecta > Hemiptera > Cicadellidae > Homalodisca > Homalodisca vitripennis. The sequence continues at coordinate 120,727 of NW_025778315.1, forward strand.
ATGTGAAGAGGTAAATGAGCACACCTGTTACTTTACTTTAAAATTTCTATAAATTACTATTCACAACTAAAAAACCACATACATACTGAGTTTCGTTGAAAATGATATATGATGTTTGAGACCATAATTTTTTAAGGGATAAAAACCAATACACATTATATTTATTTAAATAGTGCATTTGAATGCAAAGGCAACTTGCATGTTGCTGCAAACAACGATAATGTATAACATACTCTAAATTCTTGTATCAATGTTTGTAATTTATATCAATGTAAAGTGTTTCAAAATAACAAGCGCTTTACTTCTAATTGGACGCTGAAGTTTATTATCACTTATACAGTATAAAGTAGTTGGACAAGTAATTATTATCTTTTTGACGTGAAACTTAAATGAAAGTTAGTTGTCAGTATAAAACGATGTCTTTAAGTACAGAACTGGTAGCGTGCACTGTTGTGTAAAATTTAACAAACCTAAAAAGCGCAAAATTTTTTTATCGAAGATCATATAAATATATACACTTTCGGAACAAGAAATATGAAGATAATAAGGAAAAATATATTGTTTACTTTGGTTAAAATTTTCTTCAGGAAATAAAACTAAATATAATAAATAGGACTAAAGAACATAATACATACAAATATCAATACCTATACACCTATGAATGCTATGTACTTATAAAATATTTAAATATATGTATACTATAGAGGGTGAGTGGCTCTTGGTGTGTGACAAAATTTTTTGGGTTATAATGCAATGTAAATATGATACAATGGTGGTCATAAAAAAGTCTAACTCCAAAAATTAGGTCTGAAATGAAGTATTTTCAGTTTTTCTAAGAAAACCCGTGTTTTTGTACGCAAATCTGATATTTCTCAGCAACGGATAGACATATGTGAGCAAACTACATAATTTTTAGATACTCCGTTAAATTTTGAATTTTAAAAAGTTAATCTTTTTGTAGCTTGCAATTTTTTTTTAATATGCAAATCAATAAAAGTAGGTAACCGAATACTTAAATATGGTCATATGGCATACCATTTTAAAGCCTATTGATTGGCAAAGTTTTCAATATATCCCAAAATTTTTGGACACATTGTTGTGTACAGGGTGTGGTAAAAAGATGGGGTTCAATAATATTTCAGTTTTTCTGAAAACTTAGCAACTTTGCCATTTGAATCGACCTGAAGCTTAATTTTTTTTTACCGTTTGAACTGATAACTTTTTAAAATTCAAAATTTAACGGAGTATCTAAAAATTATGTAGTTTGCTCACATATGTCTATCCGTTGCTGAGAAATATCAGATTTACGTACAAAAACACGGGTTTCTTAGAAAAACTGAAAATACTTCATTTCAGACCAAATTTTTGGAGTTAGAGTTTATTATGACCACCATTGTATCATATTTACTATTGCATTATAACCCAAAACATTTGTCACACCAAGAGCCACTCATCCTGTATATTTAAGTATTTGTTTAGTTGAGATGGAACCAACCACGTGAAGTAAAAATCTACACCATTACGTGGAAGCAGCATAAGACCGGAAATAAATTTTACAATGAATTATTTGTTAGTTAAGTTTGACTATGTTCCTAAAAGTTTGATACCACTTAAAACAAATCTTCTATGTTTATAAGTAATTAAGAAGTGGCAAATTAAACGAGTGTATTTATAAGTGTATTCAGGGACTTATTTAGGTTTTAGAGAAACATAATAATTTGATTTTTTAGTGCTTATTAAGGTATATTTTAAAATAATATATTTTTAATTTAAAACACTAAGAAAAGTAAGGTTGGCTTTTTGGACGTTGGAATAAAAATATTTGATTACAAAATCATTTTAATACATAAAATTTAAAACAATAATGTAAAAATAAACAAAACACTATTAAATTTAATGGTATATGAAATTAAAAGGGATTAGACGTAATGATATACGGTATATATCCTATTACCATTCGAAAGATGAGCTGTTGCTCGCAGGGTTAAGATTTGATACGGTTGAGCCGATATCCGGAAGATCTTAAAGCTGGCTGTACCTTCGAAAAATTATTGCACTGCGGGAAAATTTTAGGACTGCAGCAATTAAATATTATTTGGAGGAAAGGAGTTTAGTTGAATATTCATGTAATTATAAACTAGGATAATTGCGCTTGTATAAGTTGACTTGAACAAAACTTCATAAAAAATAATTTAAACAAATATTTGATGTAGTAAAACACATTTCTAATTGAATAGAGCCATCCTAATTGTAAATTTATTACTTGGAACGTGTTCCAGAAGAATTTTGAAAATAATTAATGTACTAAAAATCCACTTACGATGGTGTGTAGAGGTAAAATCCAACTTGCAATGTATAAATACATAACCTGAGTATCCTTGAAATCGATAGATAATGTTTTTTTTTATAATACAAATGTTTACGGATATTGAAAGGTATATTTCTGTATTATAAATTAATTCAGTCATGTCTTACCATATTTTGTAAATATACGGAAATTTTTATATGTAAATTAATAACAGCGTTAAAAAGTTCTTTCCATGTATATTCTATATCACACACTATAGCCTAATACAGACAACAAGTCTTTCGAATTATGTATTATTCGACGTTTTTGGCACATAATATACGTAATAATAATCAGATAATAAAAGTTGGTAAAAGTTTTTGTGTGTTGGTTGGATGAAGTTTAGTAAAAACACGTCACCTAAAAATATTTAGTTTAATATAGAAATAAAAATAAATGAAACAGCTGGAACATACCCAACGGTAATATGTATTTAAATTATATATTTCCATACAAACTTTATAATTTATTCGTTTCTTTAAAATTTTGGTGAACAGTTCAGATTTCTTGTTCAATAGGAGTTCAACTCGCAGTAAGTCTGAGAAACCACCACCCAGGAACAGGATGCGGTGCCCAGGAGCAGGACAGGACCAGGATCTACAAGGATGAGTTATTTACTTGTATCACTTAGAAATAACAATATTCTACTCTCACTATCTCTCTTTACACAAAGCAGTTTACTTCATATTTTTAGCGAATATTAATTACAGCAAAAAAGACTGGAACAGTTCATATGTAATGATAACGTGATCACAAAGTATACATATGACCATTTAACATATATATATATACTGTAATGTTAAATAATTATTTCAGATTCTTTTCCGTTTTATGTGCTATAGATATAGTACTTAACAAATTCCCTTTGTTCGTTTTATGCAGAAGCTGTTAAACGTTTGCTTTAGACTATTTTTATCATTCTGTAACCCAAAGCGTAGAGGGAGGATACAGTTTATATTTTATTCCATGGAAACTAAATCCCAACGAATTATACTAATGGAACGCGCACTGGGCCGGAGAAAACCGAGCCGAAATCCTGGGCTGCGTTTCCGAGTCTGCAGGCGCTGGAAATGGGCAATAACTCGCTCCGCCCATGGCTAGCATTATAGTAATGATCTAACATCACTTTAAAAACGCCTTCTAGACTTAATAATATTGTTAGATTCCCCAGTAATTTTATTATTACAAAATAACTGATTTTTAGTGTAGATTTTTATTTTTAGTTAAAAAAAAACAACAGATTTTTGTACAATATCAAAATAACTGAGATTTTTGACTTGGTATTTTACTTATAAAGCCGGAAACGAAGATTACAGACATTAAAATATTTTCCAGATGAAAAAAGTATTTTTTTATTGGCATTATTTTATTTCAAAGTTAAACTCCCATAAAATGTAACAAACTCCAATGGCCGTTGCATATGAGATGGAAAATAGAAAAAATGTTGGAACTGCTTCATTTTTTAGACATTTTCTTAGTGTGTCAGGCAAAATTAAATGGTAATCATGTTCGGTAAAATGTTTACTGCATAAAAGAGTATGTTTTATTGGCTTAAAGTTTTTCTCTTTGTCAGAGTAATCAACTTTTTAAATAAATTGTCATCATTCAATGGAAAGCTAAAACAAACAAATTAAGAAATAATAAAATACAGGTAGCTGAAATCACAAACATCCAATAATAATAAAGTAGAGTAGGTCAGTAAGATATTGTTTTTAGCAATTATTTATAAATTTATGCATTTATCAGTGGTTTATAACGACCAGCATTGATATTTTGGATCAATTGCGGATGAAATAATTGAGTGATAAGCATGTTTTACTCAACTATATAATTAATTGTTCATGATTAAAAAAACGATAGCGTATTAATTTACTCATTAACAGCCTTACCATACTTTTTAATTATTTGGGTGACCCAGTTAATTAATTTTGTGCAAATAAAGAAAATAATATTGGTGATAATTACTATTTTGGAAGTTGCAAATAGATATTGACATGGCTGATATAGTAAGAACTTACTTGTGAAAAGAAATGTGGCTGCCTTTAGTCCATCTGGACGTGCAGTTGCATGCAGAGCAAACTCTTCACCATGTCACGAAATAACAAATATTACTAACATTGACAAATAAAAATAAAACAAACTAGTTGAGTTGCTCAGATCAGACGTCTTGACGTACTAAACAGGAAGAGTTGCCAACAACGCAAATAACAACAATAATTTGTGTTTCGGCATGAAAAAAGGCGTGATAACCGTATCGTTCCCGTTGATCGCCGCACAACTCATTGAGTTCTTGCCCACTTTAAGCGCCTGCAAGTCCGTGGATACACCCGAAACGCCACAGCTGTGTGTGACCGGAAAACACAAACATGTGGCTTATGGGCAGTGCGCGTTCCAGTAGTATAGTTCGTTGCTAAATCCTATATGCACTTTTTATCTACAGGGGTGGAAGGTAATCAGCTGGAAGAAACAAGACCAAAAAAGACAACAATGAAATTGCCAGCTGACAGATACAGTTATTTTATCAACTCAGTCACTTAGAAAGTCTTCAAGCCCTAATTTTGCAAGTAGTTTCAGTAGTGCTAGTTTATTTTGCTATGGCGCTTTCCGAGAGAAGAAAGAATAACTTTATTAATGATGCGCGGGGTTTGGTGACCGTATTAGATCATGGTTGATGAGGTAAGCCATCTGTTTAATGATACTTTTTCCCAGATAAGGAAGGTAAATAACCTTACCTGCTGGATAAGGGAATTTCCAGATAAACAATGCGATATCAGCGTTAATACAATCGATTGGGATATTGTCAGCAAACTGAAGGCAAACACTTTGAACATTTGTTAGTAACTGTTTTGGTAAGTGATAAGAAGTAAAAATAAAAGATTAAGTTTCTCAGTTTTCTCTAACTACCAGAATGTTTTGCAATTGAAAAATTCTGTAATTTATAATCTTTGAGTGTCCGCCATTTTGTAATGCGTCAACTGTTTTACGTCAGATTTTCGCCAAAATGTTTCTAATTAAAAAGAGCTTTAATTTGATGTACGACTCGACCTATGCTTCTATTTAAGAATTTTCACCAACCCCTAGCGGGGGACGTCCCCCATAAGCAGGTTAATCATGGTGAAATACATAAAAATAATAGTTTTTATATGAGCAAAAAGCTTGATGTAAATTTTGGTTCTTATATTGTAATTAGTTCAAAAGTTATTAGGACCGTCCCGGGACTTTTCAGCACCCCTGTATTACCATATACACCATACCCTAAGACAGAAATGAAATTTTAATTATATTAATGTAATAAAAAGTTAACTCAAACCCTTTTAAAAATCTTTTTTATTACATACACATGTTTCGGTTTTTAACCATCATCATTGTACATTAACCTCTAAATAGATAAATAATAAACAATTATATATACACATGTGGACCTTTTAAACATATGTTAAATTTAAATGAAATAGTTGTAATTTTCTTATTGGTAATCTGTATTTAATATTTAATTTTTTTTTTATTGGATTTGTCTTAATTTTCAGAATACTATTTAAAATTTTATGAGGATCTTTATTATAATTTAGATAGATATGTAATTCTTGTTTTCTGTTTATTTAAACTCTCCTTTCCATTCGATATCTAAAATTTCCATATTCTTTTCAATATTTGTGTAGTTATGGTCAGTCTCCAATAAGTGTTCACCCTATATATATATATATATATATATATATATATATATATATATATATATATATATATATATATATATATCAACATTAATATATATAGATAACCCTATAAGTGGAGTTAATAACATAAGAAATATAAATTATATTTTAAACACATATTTGTTCTTTATAGTTATGTATAAACTATCACATACGAAGAAAAATCACATAGGTAGAATAAGATGCAATCGCCAGTACCAGGACCAGGCCTCACTATGGATGAGTTACTTTTATAATTTTAGAGATCTAAGTTGTTCTTCATAGTTATCTCTCGTTACCCAAAAGCAAATTACAATCCTAGTTTAAGCAAGTATTAACCTACAGCACATAACACAGGAAACAGTTCAAATGTAACGATTAACTGAAGTAAATTCTATTTTATTCATTTTGCATATGTTTTAATTTCATGGTTTTCGTTTTTTTTCTTACAAATTATGTAATCAAAGAAATATTTTGTAATTTTTGGTGTAAATACAGAAAGATCCTTGTTTTGGGCTGTCTTTAATTCTGTCTGTACCCAAAGTGTGCAGAAAGAGAATCAATTCAGAACTTAGTAATTTCATGTGCCAATCTCAGTAACGCTTTGTATTCGTTCATATATAATTGCTAAATATTGTAAAACATATAAGGAGAAATATTTCTTAAATTATTTATTAATTGACATTTTTCTAGCAATTTTTGCAGTTGATCAATCTTTATCTTGAATTGAAAACAATTTATGATAGATTTTTATGTATAAGAATACTAACTGAATTATGTTTATTTATTATATTTAATAATTTGTTTAAAACTCTCATGACCAATTGTGAGAGAAATATGGTCTATGGATGTTCAACTGATTCAATTAGTTACTGAATTTAAAACGTCAGATGTCTCTCACACACTATATAAGAAATAAGATAGTCAATATTAAAGTGATAAAATTAATATAAATAGATTATTAGATTTCAATGTAACTTTCAAAGTTCTACTTTCTACAAACTAGAATCCGTCGTTATTATGACAAATGCTTAAGCTGAAATTGAGAGAGTATTCTGCAGAATTAACACCATAACCAAAGTGATTTTAGTCAACATCTTGGTTAACAATAAGAGTTAGATAACAGTAGTAATTAATCTCCAGAACTCGCCGGAGAGTTAAAATTTATTTTTGGTATAGGTAGGCTACTGTAATTCAACATTTAAGGTCGATTGTTTTTTACGGCAATTTTGGGTGTACGATTTCTTGAATTTAAAAACTTGTACATGCGACGAGTAAAGGTGGTATTTAGATTTGAAAATCTGAAAACTAAAATTTTTTTTTGCAAATTAAAGGTTATGAACGGTTTCGAGTATTGTATTGTTCTATTTCGGGGATACGCATCCTTAGGTATACATACATTATTGCATTGTCAATTGCATTGAGCATGTATTTATCGAAAGAGACTGTTCTCATTATATCGATTCAAAACAAGAACATTCCTTAATTTAGATATGCTCAGAGACTCTCCAGTCATTAAACATGTATTATTATTTCACAATTACTTTAATTACAAGGAGAATGGATTACGCCACACCAGGTTGTCACAAAAAGCTTCACTGAAATTCCATGCACTATAAAGTCTACAGCTCATTTTATTGTTGATATGTCTGGATGACAGTTTTCCATCCACAAGCAGTAAAAAGAAACTTTTTCAGCCTACTGAGTAAAAGTCTTTAGTAACGCTCAAACAAATTCCCTTGGTGGAAATGTACCACCATAGCACTTGTCCTTCTCTACGGAAAAACTATTTGTAAAAGGTTTTATTCATAACCCTACAGATGATCCTACTTGAGATAACAACCAGATACAAGCAACTGAACCCATTGAGTTAGGTTTTACAGCTTGGGTTTAAATAATAACAGTTACGGTCAGTTAGTACAGTTACTACTACTTAAAATTGCGCTAAAATAATATCTTGTCACATACTTTACAAAACAATTTTT